>NC_050600.1:7542711-7627711 GCF_013368585.1 Megalops cyprinoides | reverse complement strand
CACTGTGGATAAAGGTGGTACTCAAATAATAATAACAATAATCATCATCATCATAATAACAGTAGCCGGGCGTTGGTCTTACTGAACAGCGGTCAGCCTGACCTTGCGACAGCAGGCAGGCTTACACACATCCAGGGCGACTGCCCCCCCCCCCCCACACCCCACCCCATTTCATACATTAGTCATCTGTTCTGCCACAGCCTCTCTGTAGGTTCCTCTGTCCCACATGGGAAAACCAGCACCACCTGATCTGAATGTAAGGACAGTCTCTCGACCGCCTCTCCTGACTAAACACCAAAGAGCCCTAGAGGAAGGTCCTTAACTCAGATTGTTTCAGGATATGTCCAGCTGATGACTGGATTTCAATTCATAATGTAAGCTACGCAAGTATCCTTGCATGAGGAATTGAAATTCTGCAGTAACGGAATAGCTGTTCTCTCAAACAGTAAATTTCCATACGGTGTTCGTACAATGAAATGTAAGGAGAGCCCCAGTTCAGATGACATCATCCTCTGGAATCAGAAGCCTCCCAGTAGAGATTCTTCAAGGTCAACAGCCTGAAAGCCCCCTGCCGAGATTGGACGGCAGGAACTGGGTTCTGATCTGGGATTGGTCCCCAGCAGGCAGGCACACAAACTCATCGGTTGGTTACCTGTTCCTGCGGCCCACGGCGTTGTAGATGTAGGGGCAGTAGTGATCGAAATGCTCCACGCAGCGGTTGGTGACGCGGCAGTGCTTTGTGCGAAGCGGCCTGACGATGTGGCAGGTGTGACACAGTCTGAGGAGAGGGTTTCGGCCTCGCCTCCACCCCTCACAGTGCACCGCCTGGGCGCACCAATACAAGGGAGACAGAGAATGTCAGGATGTACCAACTGTCAAGTACAGGGTAGGACAGTGGTTGTGAGAATGTACCAATTCCCACTACAAAGGGAGACTGGAGTGTGATGTGTAATGAGTGTGTAATAACAAAACAGTGACAAGAAATGGGAGAATGTATCAGCTGCCAGTACAGTGGAGCATACGACAAAGCCTTGCAGTCTGGACATTTTGAATTTCATGAGCTATTTGTCTATTTGTTCTAATAAACAAAAAGTTTACTTTTCATTCATGGGGAGTACGGGAGGCTGTGTGGCAACATTTTCTGGCTCCATGGATGTGTGTTTTTGAGAGAATGTGTGTATGTATATGTGTAATAATGTGTGTGGTCATGTATGGGCTATGCTAAACTGCGTTTACATATGGAGTGAGGGTTAAATTGAGTGTGTGTGTCTGGGCATGTGTACGTGTGTGTGTGTGTGTGTGTGTGTGTGTGTGTGTGTGTGTGTGTGTGTGTGTGTGTGTGCGAGTGTGTCTCCCTCTATCCCTCCTGGGAGTTTGTGCTCAGTTGTTTACCTGTCTAATGGCCTGATCATATTCCTCACTGTCTCTGGGAAGAAACCCTGGATCCATAAGGGAAGCTTTTAGGAAGAGAAACCACATCAGTGCATTGGCGAGCAGGAAGGCCACATGAAACTCCCACAGCTTGTTAAAGGAGACCGAGACAATCTGCACAGGGGGAGACAGAGGAAACATCACTCGTTAGGGGTCACGCTAATGCTCCCGGCTCAGAGCAGCAAACAGCATGCGAGCGAGACTGTCCGTTCCTCCCTGCACGTGCGGCTGGACACATCGCTTCCAACGACAGGCCATTAGACTAATGTCCTCCATTACTGGAGCCTCATTTAGGAATGC
Organism: Megalops cyprinoides; assembly: GCF_013368585.1. Taxonomy (NCBI): domain Eukaryota; kingdom Metazoa; phylum Chordata; class Actinopteri; order Elopiformes; family Megalopidae; genus Megalops; species Megalops cyprinoides. The sequence goes on along the minus strand of NC_050600.1, from coordinate 7,625,980 downwards.
CGATATCAAAGACGGTAAAAGACTCAGAGTGCGCGTTCCCTTTCGCAGTGTTCTAGAACATGGAAATGACCTGGCCGAGCATGGAAATGGCCGAGCGGAGAATCTGCCACGGCTGTTTTCCTCTGATAAACACGGGGAGCAGACGGATGCTGCCTTACCTTGAAAAAGTAAGTGGGGTATCCCCAAAGGAAACAACAAGCCAGCAGGAAAAGCACAGGGCCTTTGGATTTTCCAGGTGGGCCAAACACCAAGGCACTGACAAAACACAACAAAAACAGAGGAGGTTAAAATCGCAGCATCCTGGACCTTCCCTATCGATTCTGTATGCTGATCAGATTGAAGATTTTGAGGAGCAATTGCCAGAAAGCACCAGTAGCATACTCACTCAACTGTACACTGAGTGGGATTGATAGACAAAGAGGATTATGTGTTTTTAAAATATGCTGAAAGAGGATTATTTTACATCAGGGGACCCTAGGGGGATTTTTAAAAGTCTGCCCCGGTACATTTTGGGGGAGGACAGTCTCCAATGACCTTTTCAACCCCCGCTAAAACATGCTTTTAAAAGTGACGGGCTCCCTGCACTCTGAATGTATAAGGAGTCATCCAAGTTCAGTGCCGGGGCCCCGACACTCAGGCAGCCAAAGTGCATGTTTATATTTATCTGTCACTGACTTCCTCTGCCAAGAGCCCTACTGGCCCTGCAGTTTGGGGGCGGGGCTTATTTACAGTCGTGTCCTGGTGGATGCAAGCCTCGGTGCGCCTCAGCATCGCATAACCTCGGTTCCGTGCAAAGGAGGAGGGCAAGGAGTTCGTTTTGCGCAAGAAAATAGAGAAAATAGAGTTTCCGTAGTAATCAGTTTCAGTGATCAAAGCTGTATCGCTGCAGGGTTGGGGTGCCGAAACATCTGTCACGCATTTTGCGTTCCCTGATCGGCTGTCTTGAAAAGAAGCTTGAGAGTCACAGATGATTCAGGTAAAGAGGAAAAAACATGCACAGACATATACACCTGACGGGACTGGTTCACAAGGAGAAATAAAAACCAACAGAGTTACAGAAAAGCAGTTCTACTTCAGGATACCGCTCTATTCTATGCTCCAAAGTGCAAGAGTAACACAGTTTATCACAGATGCCGCACTTTTAGTGTTTCTCCTGTTTGTGATTTCTATGTCTGTACACATTTAGCAGAAAATTTTGATTCCAGTGACAACACCTCTGACGAATGAAAACCCCTTTAAGAGAGCTTGTGCAGGCTCCTCATACAAGGTTTATGCGAAACACAGCAACAAGGGCTGCACATGTCTACAAAAGCCTTTTCCTCCAGTTATTTAATTCAAAACCATTCATAATTGATGGGGAAAAAGTCTGCTTTAGAACTACTCCCAGACTGCCGGTCTCAAGCGGCTTTTGCTTTGCAAATCGACATGGATGTCCGTTCTCCACGAGGAGCTCGGAACACATTTTTTTTTTTAAATACAATACTGCACTAAAAATATTCAGTGTGGACGTGAAAGGCTGTAATGGCAAGCTGAGGGGGTCGGTTCTCTATTTATATCCTCTTATCGAAGCTCAAGAGAGCACTATTACTTTACCATCATCTTGCTTTTTTTTTTTTAAATATTGGCAGAAAGCTTGCAGCGCTCCTGGACACAGATCAATAGTCTCTCAATTCTGGAAACCCCTCTTCACAGAACCTGGCCCTCTGCGTGCCCCACGGCCAGGTACTGACAGGAAGGGTCAAAAGGTGCCTGTCCCGTTTACAGAGGTCAGAGGTCACAGGGAGGCCAAGCCAAGACTGCTGTCCGAGACCCCCATCACACCAGGAGCGTGGCAAGAAGAAACTATCTAGACCTCTTTCTCACCCTTCGCTTGATAAGAAAGTAACTTCAGAGATCCTTAAATCGGTATGCACTGGGATTCTAGGGTCTAAAATGGCTCTGTCAAGTAGTGTAAATGCCCACTTCTACATGGTGTATGACTTAAGTACCCACTGTAGGCAATCCAGCTACAAATGCAAGCCTCTGACACTGTACTGAACATGTGAGGAAACCCTACCGATCGAAACACATTTTGATCAAAGGCACTCACCTCCAGTCGAATTTGGGAATTAGTCGACCCGAGCGGGCTATTGCACCCTCCAGGTAGGCGGATATTTCCCTGTGTTTGCGACCTCGGGACAGTTTCAGAGGGGTGTTCCCGTTCTTATCCTCCGTTTCCAAATCCACTCCATCCTGCCACATGGGAAAGACAGACAGAAGAGCTGATAACGAAAACAAAGCAGTAGATGGCTTTATGTCTAGATCACACAGTATGATACTAGCCCTGATTTAGCTCGGATAATAGCCCTTGTGAGTTTACTTGTAGCGAGTCAGACATTCGCCAGCTATGATATCTCCCCTTCTAAGCACTTACAAGCTATGATTCGATATCTAGCAAGTCAGATGATTTTGCAGAATCACATTCAGAAGCTGGTGTCACAGTTAGAGACACTCAAAAACAGCCGACCAGAAAAGGCCATTCAGCAACCTAACGTCCAGTCAGTTTCTGTAAGCCAACTCCTGTAGTGAGTGATGGAAGAAGACAGATGTGACGGCAACAAAACAACAAAAAACAGACAACAGCTGAATAATAATGGGAATATTGATGGTGATAATTGCAGGTTTATCCTGAGGTGGTGACACAAACTAGGAGACCCACGGTGTGACAGTGGTGTGGAAAAGTAGCCCCGACTCTGCCAGCTTCACAGTAGCCAACTTGCTTAGCATTCTGGGTAAGCACACCACACGTTTTCTCCCCAGTTTAAACACCCATACCGACTCACACACTTTTCAGCATGGTTTTAATTACTGCCTTTACTGAAACTCTCAGCCCTTTGGTGAAGAGCCGGTTGCTGTAGCCACTAAACCACAATGCAGGTTTATCGATACTTATTAAAAGGCTATCTGCAGAGGCGGTCACCACAGTCTGTCACAACAGCAATGTCAAAGCAGAAGAGGGCAGACCTGCTCCTTATTTTCCCACTTCCACGTTGGATGCTTGACATTAAAGCGCAAAGGAATCAATCAAGCCTAAATCCGTTACGCCTGTAACAGGAGTTACCCCGAAATGTGATGGATCCACCAGCAAATAGCGAGCGCATGAGAGGGTAAACAGGTTTGTCGGCGCCTCCTACGGGGCGAATCTCCACAGAAATCAGAGCTAATTAACACAGAAAGGGGAGGAGAGGGGGTGGGGGGTGTCCTGCTATCTGTTTCCTCTGACTAAGCTGTCAGCATGGATTACTCCACTCGGGCTGCTGGCTTTCTCCTTTCCCTGGCTTGCCTCTCCTTCCCCTCAACTTTTACAACCCAAATGTAATGGATTCTGACACCGGGCCCCTTTCATGACATAAAAAAAGAAAGATTGCTGAAAAATATAGTGCTCTGGACATAATATTCAAAACAATAGAAAGTCAATAGAAAGTATGCCGATGTGGACTGCATAGAATGCAATGGGCTACAGATGAAATGGAAGTGATTTGAATTAAGGCCTTTGATACCTAAAATGCTCAATCTGACAACTGTGGTAACAAAAGATGTTACAGTCACACAAAGCCACAAAGGCAGCCAGAGCAATCGAATGTTCAAATTCAACAGCTGCATGCAAAGCTTTCGCGTATGGAAATTAATCAGTTAAGCCTTGTAATTGATTCAGTTACACAGTAGGTAAGGTAATTTTGATGGTAAAAATATATATTAGCATACATAAAGCACCTCCCTTCATCCAAAGCAATCTGCACTGACATGTCTCCTCAGAGACCCCTTACATATCAGTCACATTACCTTTTTAATTTACTTAGTAGAGACAGCTATCCAGGGTGACCTACTCTTACATCTCAGAGGTATCAAGGTAGACAGATATATTTTTACCAGGGCAATTAGAGTTACATACACCTTCTCAAGGGTAAAAGAGCAGAGCAACGCCCATGATTTAAACCCATGACCTTCCTGTTCTTCCTGCCCTAAGCACTAGCACATGCTGGTATCCATTTATGCACCTGGATTTTTTTAACCAACAAAGCATTTTCAGATCATCATCATCATCATCATCATCATCATCATCACTCTCATTTAGCAGGTGTTCTTATCCAGAGCGACTTACACATCTTACATACGTATTTACTGTGGTATTTCTGGGTTAAGTACCTTGCCTCAGGGTATAGCAACAGCGTCCTTTCGGGGAACTGAACAACACCCTGTCAGTTATGAGCCCTACGTCTTACCACTGTGCTACACTGCCTCCCCCTTTCTGAAAGGTACTTTAGCATCCCACACCAATGTTTCTGTCAGGGACTTGACCCAACAACCCTCTGGACCCGAGTGCAACCACATACCGCTGTCCTCACGGAGCACAAGGATAGGCCAAGTCAAAATAATGCTCACATCCAAGCTCAGAAAAAAAAAAAAACGCTGCAGGTGCTCCTAGCGACACACTGACTTTGTTCAGCACAAGGTGAAATGAGCTTGACACGAGGGCACGAATCCAGCTGCCTCCCGCAGACGCAGTGGTGACAAAACACGCCGAAACTTCAAGCCCCCGTTCAGCACAGTGCGCCAATTCAAGCTGCGCCCCTGAAATCTCAGCAGACACAGGTGCGGCACGCTGATCAATCAGTCTAAACCGATGTGATTTAGCGCTCTTAACAAGGGTAACACCACGGAGCGCTCTCGAGTGCATTTCAGAGTAACTACGCGAGTTAACGGCGGATGAAATCTGAGAGGATGAACAATGACGCTTTGGCAGCTGATAGAAAATAACCCTGAGTGACAGTCATGGAGGCCATGGGATATGATCAAATTATCCTTGATCTCAGACAGAGGGATGTGCTAATGCAACAGCTTACAGTTATATATAGCAAGTCATCATATGACCTTGATGAAAAACCTCACAGAACACATAGCTAAAATAAGTGGAAAACATCCCCATAGATCCCTTAATATAGTGACCAGAAATAAACTTTAATTTTTGTAGATCGCAGAGCAGAGCTCACAAAGAAAGTTGCAAGATACTCACAGAATTCACAGAAAAAACACATTTGTACAATGTCTGAACTCACTGATCAAATCATGCTGTTATCAAGAAGTCTCCAGCTCTGAGCCCATTAGTGAAGCAGCCCAACTCTGGCCAGACAGTCTTTTTTTTTTACACCATGTAAAAACAGCATTGACAAGGGAGAGATGTGTGGATTCAAAACTACAAACGCTCAGACACAGCACACATTTATAGCAGTGTTTATGGTACATCTCTGTTGCTTACAACTGTTAGTGCAGTTTTTTTTTTTACTGTGAGTTCAAGAACACAAGCGAGCTGCCTGTGCTGTGGAACCTTACTGACGGCCAGTCACCTGATCCGAGATGGCTTTCTGGACTAGGTGCCGTTTCAGCGGGGCAGTTAACATCGGCGCGTGCCTCGCCTTTAAAAACTCCAGCGCCATCCCCGCTCCGCGGCGTGAGAGCAGCCAGGGAGAGCGCGGAAGGCAAATTTAATTTCCTGTCGGAGGAGCCGTGCGTCACCATCGTAGCGTCCCCCACGGAGCTGATGGGATCAAATGACACCCCACCCCCCTCATCACCGGATCTGAACATGAGCCTGCAGACAGCACGGTCCTCCACTTCGGCCTCCACAGGCTCGTACCATCACTACAGCTTTCCTTTTCGCAGCAGAGGAAGCAGTAGGAACGGAGCCTGTGGAGCATCTTCCATGCTGGTGACTTTTTCCCATTTTGTCTTACAGCTGTTTAATCCCTTACTAAGTGAACACTGTTTCTAAAATCTAGTTCCCCCTTCCCTTAACTCTGTCCGGAAAACTGTGATAAACTAACATTTATTCTTAATATTTTCTTCCAACAAGCAAAGTTTACACATCCACTCAGACAGCTGGATTAAGGTTTTAACATCTTAAATTGGTCAACCACCTTGTTCGAGGGCACAGCAGTGTCCCTGCTAGGATTCAAACTTGCAACCCTCCAATAACAAACACAGTGGCATAGGCACTACTCCATATTTCCACATGTATTACCGGCTTTGCTGTCCTCCTCGTCCTTCTGTAAACATATGGAGAGTTCAGCATAAAGGAAGGGCCTGTTTACCCAAGTTTGTTCCTCCCTGACAGATTAAAGGGCGACAGAGGTCACCATAGACAGACTCACCTGTTCACACAGCAGCTGCACAGTCAGCAGGTCTCCGCTGAGGACAGCCAGGTGCAGGGGGGTCTGTGGGAGGGGGGGGCAGAGAGACATCCACGTCAGACCTACCACTGACCCCGTCACCGCCTGCCGGAGTCACCCCAGCTATGGCAGCCGTGTCACCCCCTCCTGCTGTTACTTTGCATATCATTAGCTAAAGGCACACAGCTTTGTCACCTTCAGGTAAGAAAAAAAAAAAAACTGTGGTCTTATTGAAATTACAGCTCTCGCAGTGGTGTGCTATACATAATATGACCAGTTGTGTCTTAGAGTGGGCATAAGCCTTGTGCGAGAGTAAAACGTTCTGTACTCAATTTTCAGAACACCTGAAAATGCTACTTCAGGTGCTGAGCCTTATACATCATAAATTAATGTTCACGTTTGCAAGATCAAAGTTCTCTCTCCTGCTTGCTTGGAATACCTCATATCTCTGCCACCGCCAGCTTTTACTGTGTTGAACAAAAGATCGCCTTTCCATTTGCTGAGGAGCACAATTGTTAAAGGTGGTCTTTTATTAAGTAGATCACAAATAAATATATAATTCATCTTTGAAGATGGCCAGAGATTAATATATGACTCCTGAGAATATTAAGACCAAACATATTAAAGATTTGATGCATATTTTACCTTTTTAAATACTGTCATACAATAAAGACATTATAACTTGAGAGCACCAGTCCAGAAAGTCATAATCAGAGACATATTGAGTAGACAAAGCTGTTTTTACTCACTTACACTGTATTAGTAATTGCCATGTTTAATATCTTACAATATTACATATTCAAACAGGAAATAACATGGATTCCAACTCAAACGTAAACTTCTTTTAAGCAAAGAGTACCTCACCATTTAATAAAATGCTGCAAAGTCAACTCCTGACAACTGCACTTATACGCTCAAGGCTGTTGTGACATTATTGTCTTAACCAGGAAATAAACTTCAGGCATAAGTAAAAACAGCAGGATTAAAAGTGGACCAGCTGCATATAATGCAATATGGTGTCTTAAGCTATATTCAATTTAAACAGGTTGACTGTGCTAAGAGATATTCCTTTTACCTTAATTCACTGAACTTTAAATCACTGCCATAGTTTCCCTCCAGCCCAGGTGTACAGAGCATAAAAGCTGCATAATCAGAGGTGAAAGTTCAACATTTCAAAATGGTTTATACAATGTAAATGGAGAGTGAAAATAAAGAACCCATACTGTCAAGATAAACCTTTTAAAAGAGACTAAAAGAACTATTAAATAAAGGAACCTGCCCAGTTATAATAGCAAGATGGTAATTCTCACTCCAGGTGGTCTGGAGGCATTAATGTAGAAGCAGCAGGGAATGTTGCACTGACCAGTTCTTCATACTGTCCATCTGTCTCCTCTGACACACACGCACACACGTTGACACGCACACACGCTCACACACATGCACGATCACACACACACGCGTGGACGCTCCAAACGCCTGATCAAAAACATGGCATTAAAGAACCATGTGTGGTTCTTTGTGTGGTGTGGAGGGGCAGCCATATCAATCTATGTGAAATTCTCAACCAGCAAGCCCACATTCAATTAACATTGACTTCATCTGTATTAAAAAAAGAAAAAGAACTTTCACATGAGACTCACTGTAGTCATCAAAGATCAGACCATATGTAACAATAAGAATAAGAATAAGAATAAGAAATACTTTATTAATCCCAAAGGAAATTTGAGATTAACCCTGGGATTAACAGGGATTAACCCTGGCACTGTGGCTAAATTCCCAAACCTGGCTCTGTCACACCAGCCACCAACAGTAATCATCCTCAGGACCCGACACATAAACCCTTGCACCCCTCCTCTCCCCTCATTCCCAAGGCCATAATGAAGAAACGGTTCCTTTGACCCCCCTGTTAAAATAAATCCAAACCACAAGGTGACGCTTTTATTTCATTTCATCCCGAAACGTACAGAATGAACTGAGGAGACATTACAGAAGGTGCTCCTCCATGAGGTGCAGCAGACTGTCCCCTCTAAACAGCAGAGTCAAACGTACGACTGAGACAGAACGTCCCACTGTGCCACATATTTAGGAAAACAGCGAGGGGCTACTGAATATGCAACACAGCCATGCTGATGAGCACTGAACTGCCCAGGGGGAGACCAGGGAGCAAAGACGAGTCCTTGAAGTGCCCAGCGCTTGTGGCGTCAGCTGACTCACACACACACACACACAGAGCAGTCTGTCGCTGGCAGAGCACTGTAAGGAGAGACTGAGGACAAAATCCTGCAGGGTCTTTATTTAGCAGAGTGGAGGCAGAGGCACCGAGATAGTGTTCCCATCCCTGCCGGCTGCTTCCGAATCTCCCCTTACCCACCAGAGACGGGCAGTACCCTCTGGTATTTCATTCACTAGATGGTGTGGGGTGTGAGACCAGGAGGAGAGGTCAGAAAGGGGGCATTGGACCAATGATCACAAAAAAGGAGCCGTCAGCATGGGCCTTAACCAATGGCCACACGGAGGACAAGTCCCTGAGGCTTGGGACGTCAAAGCAATGACCACACATGAGGCTCGAGAGTTGTGTGTTTTTAGTGCTAGCACCCACAGTAACTCAACCACAGTGCCCTCGCTGACTCATGTTCCCTCTTCCTGTGTGGCGCATTGCATTATTAATCCAATGACTGAACCGCACACAAAAACCGCGCACAGCCAACACGACGCTTCTTCAACAAACACATGCTCTCAACCAGACTGGATCTTCGGAAACTGGTACTCCAGACAGGCCTTCGCCCTGTGCTTGTTTTTACCTGACTGTATCATACAATGTACCACACACAGACAGAAGAACACACACACACACAAACACACACACACTCTCCAGCTGTGAGCCATGACCTGGTTGTCAGTCTCTGCTGTCCTACAATGTATGACTGATGCGGTCTCCCACTGATTTTCCTCCTAATCTTGCACTTTCTCTTTTCACTTCTCCCTTGACTTTTCCTGTCAGTATGTGTTTTCTGGAGCAAAACAAGAGGTGTCCGACTCAACTTACTCTCTGAAAACATTTCTTTTGAATATATTGTTGAGAGTTAAGTGTGACACCAGTGGTGGCTCTTACAAATATTACAGCTGCGACTTCAAGGATAGTCTTACCTGACCAAACTGATCTGGTTGTTTGGGGTTGAATCCTGAGTAGATCAACAAGCGGGTCAGTTCACAGTGTCCTGTTTAAGAGGCAAGGAGTTACAGTTAAAAATAAACCAGGTTTAAGGACAGATCAGCTTCCTAAAATAAATTATATTCCTTCAAACAGTTACCGCCAGCTGCAGATATAAATGTGACTTTAAGAGTGTTTTTTTTTTTTTTATATAAAAGAGCAACACGGGCACACGTGCCCTACAGCAAGCGTAGTCCTTTAAGAACGAATCCTAAACTCACTGCTCTGGCTAATATATCAAAAGCTGTCATCAACGGTAGCCCGTGGAGCTAAAATTCATTGGAGCCCAGCGTCGCCAGACCTTGGTCAATGCTCCTTTGGTAAAAAGATAAATAAAAGAATGCAAAACACTCTGACACTCAAACTAGCAACGGAGAAGCGCAAGAGGGTGGAGCAGGTCGGGAGGTTTTAGGGAAACCTTCATACCTGCCCTGGTGTGCCACCATGCAGACAGTGCGCTTTGCCCGGGAGGCCTTGAGTGTTTGACCTTCGGCACTAAACGCTAGAAATGACGTGCGACTACAATAAGCACACGCTCGGCCACGGCATGGCTGTTTGTGCGAGACGTTTTGCCGATATCGTGATTATCGATGGCGGGGGGGTGACGGTCTGTTTGCGTGCAGGATTAGAGGAACAGCAGAAAGTCTCTGGGGGCCACGGCAGTGCTCACTCTCCCTTTGTCCTTCATTAGGAATCTAAGCTATGCCCGGCAGCCAGAGACAGAGTTAGGTAGCCGCTGCAGCTCCAGGATTCCTGAAATATCACTGGGCACTGCAGCCTGTGGGTAGTCTGAAGCATCCCCCACACTCACTCTTTATATGTCACGCCGCTCGTGCAAAGGGACAACCATTTCCCTGTAGCCTTCATACAAATTACACAAGAGAACCTCAGAGCAAGTTCGAGTTGTGAATTTGGTCTGTGTGTGTGTGTGTGTGTTGCAGTTTTCACTCTGACGTTTTTGAAAAATGGAATTATCTCACTGGTAATCTACCACAATCAGTCCCTGTTCCAGTAAAAGCAATACACTGAGAAATGCAATACACTGAGACAATCAGCAGTGATTAAGGTTTCTTTCATAACCAGCAGAAAAGAAGAGGAGATCAGTGGGACAGATCACAAGCCTACCTATTAATTTCAGCTGAAGCACATGCACACTGGTATAGAAAAAGCAGTGATCCTACAAATGAAACATCTGTGGTTGAAATCCAGAGAGTCCAATGTTCTGACTGTGGGGTTTGGGATAAATTGGGGGGGTCTCTTACCTTTGAAAGCAGCCCAGTGGAGGGCGTTGTCCCCCTCCGCATCGCACAGGTTCAGCTGGGCTCCCTTCCCAATCAGGTAGCAGCAGAGAGCGGTGTGTCCGTACTGAGCGGCCAGAATCAGAGGGGTGCACCCTCTGTGGTCCGGCGTATCCATAGAGACCCCCGCCTCCAGCAGCCGATCCACCACGGCGACGTGCCCGTTCACTGATGCCCAGTGGACCGGCCTCTGGGCCAGCTCCACCTTGCTGGGCAGGTCCACCGGGCCCCCGGCCTCCAGGAAGAACTGGATGACATCCACAGCGCCGGCCAGCGCTGCCCAGTGCACCGGCGTGTGGCCGCGGTCATCGAGCCCATCCAACACCCCCGCCCCCTCCGCCGAGACAATGCGTCTACACTCCTCAAGGTTTCTGGGCGGGGACGACAGGAAACCTTCAAGATGTGCTGATTTTTCATCTGCAAGATTCAGCCACTATCTTGGTGTCACGTTAAAGCCTGTGGTGTGCCCGGCTGCATTTTCGAGATGTAAAGATGGTCATGACCTATGAATAGCTTCTGTCATGTGTTGAGAGCTCTTCACCTACACTGCATGGTTAATTTACTTTCAGAGATGCCTTGTACAACATAATTGAAAAACATAACCAAAAGGTCCCTGTAAGGTAATTCTCAGACAGCCACACACAGACAGTCTAAATCTAAGTATGTTCCGCATGTTTTAGCATAAGAACTTTCTTCGTCAGTATGACAAATTACTTAATGAAAGATGACTTACCCCTGTTTAGCAGCCTCGAAAATATCCAGATTATTGTTAACTGGCGATTCAAAGCAGTGCCCATTCCCACTGAAACGCTCGTACTGGGCAGAAAGAGTGAGAGACGGCGGACGCGGGGCAGGAACCATGTCATCTAACTTCAGAATCTTACTCCTCCGCTCAGCACTGTTTCAACATTCTGTTAACGCATAAAAAGACACCTTACTGTAGACGGCAAACCAGCTTTTTATCTAACATGGATAAAAAATATTTCGAAAGTCTTAAACTCCTCAGTAAAATAATGCTATCGTTTAAGACCAAACAAGTCAATCTATACCACAAATTAACTTTGTTCATTTAAACACAGTTAAGCACAGTTAAACCCACAGCTACTGAACAACTTTTATTCTGAACCCAGAACTTACATTGCGGGGAAGAAGTAAAAAAAATCATCCATCCAAACGAATGTGCACAAAATTCGCGCTGAGAAATAAGCCGGCATATCAGAGAGGTGTGCGCGGCGCTCTGATCCGTAAGTGCTCCTGAACTCCACACCGGTGCACGCCGCTCATCAGCTAACCGCACCATCCTCAGCCGGGACTGAACGCGCGACCCGCCTCTGCTGAAGGGCGACAGACGCGTGAACGCGCGAGTCCGAGCGGCTGAGGACATATTTGGCTCTGTGCGCGATGCGAACGCTCGCGGCTCGCACTGACACCCATGAAACAGACTGACAGAAAGAGCGTCTCTTATTATTATAGCCCGTTTCTTTTCCTTGCCTATGTCTGTTGGCAAAAGTGGATACACAAACGAATTTCTAAAACTAGCAACATTTCACCTGAAAATATTTCTTAAACAATTAGATAAACGTAATTACGTAATTAGGCTACTCCCAGGTGTGTGAGTAACACATACGATACATTTAAGTGCGGACGTTTTTTGCTTAGTCACGGTTTCCTTTTGTTTCGACAAAACACAGGTAGGAGTAAATGCATTTATACAAACAGATAAGCTTATTATAATTTTCAGTTTGAAGAAACACGGGCACTGAAATGGTTCATCTCAGTTTGCCATAATTCAGGGCATAAAATCCACTTTTTTGTCTGTTATCCAGTACGATGAGTTTAGGGGTATTTTATTATAGTTTTAACGTGCCAATAAGGGTCTATAAAATAGGCCTACTGACTACTGTACCTGTTTCATAATGATGTTTTGCACGTTGATCAGGTACCTTAGTATAACTTAGTCTTACGTAACTGGTAAACCATTGGATTTGATTTCATATCAAATCGGAGGTCTATTGTTCAGTTTAAATCACAGATATGACATTTTACGATATTATGTATTTATTATTTTATTTTGGGACCCGTTGCATTAAAATCTGCTCATTCAAACATTATATCAGACAGTTACTAAGACAACGTGCTATTCCACCTAATGCAACCATTTTTAATAGCTACACACCTATAAGATATAGGCTACTTTCTTAACATACTGTATAAATAGTTCTGTGTTTTCAAGGATTCTCAAGCAGCACGTGATACATGAATGTCCTCTCTCATGTCACACAGTGCATTCTGTGGAATTCGTTTGAGATTAAAACAGAACAAGTTTAGAGGGCAAATTTTCTTTATATTATGCAGATGCGATATTATTCTTAATATTATGATTTATTTTAATTTTATTTTTATTCATTGCAGGCACAGTGTCACAGTTGCCGTTGCAATGAAATAGAATAATATAGTGCTAAGGCTCCCTCCACCGGTTTTTACCAACCGTTTTTTTTTCCTCAACAGGATCTTTCGGAAACACGCGGAATATGGCGGAAATAGCCGAAGTGTATCATCTTACTGATGACGTCGTTTATGCGCGCCGCAACAACGACACACACGTTGTTGTAGGATGTTGCTTTGGCTATTTTCTGTTTTTTGTTCATTCGGAAATATCATGAGTGCTATGTTAAGAACCGGGTTAGTAATGTACTATTGCGCAACATAAGTACTATGTTTATAATAGAAATGAGGGTATCAAATCGACATTTTGAAACTTTTTGGTATGAGTAGCTAGCTGGCTGCAATACCGATATGATAGTGTTTCATTGAAACTACTGCGTTTATCACTGATCAGGATACATCCTATTAGTATTTATTACACAGAGGCAATGAATAGCACTGAAACTATCGATGAACGAGACTCGCTGAGTAACGGAATCCCGCTGAGCATTACAGAGGATACCAAGATATCAGACATGGTTGATCTGCTGCATATTGATGTCGAACCCGACACCATCACAGTAGTCAGCCATGGTACCGAAGACAGCCCATGTTCTGTAAGTAAGCAGTGCCCACATTTATCACTTGATAAAATAGAAAAGCCTGCCTACTAGCTTCCTGTAGTATTAGTCAGAAACACTTTCAAAGACGTCAAAAGGTACTTAACATTTTAGCTCACGAACAAAATTGATATTGGAAATTACTGTCCACTCTCAGTGGAGATTTGAACATTAATTCCAGAGGACAATCTTGCTGGATCATTGCTGTCATATGAGAGCTGTGTTTGTTGTTGGGCCGAGCAGAGAAACGTCCTGAGAAAACAGAGAAACTGGGAGAAGACACTGGCTGCCAAGAAGAACAAGAGGAAAGAGGAGAAGCTGAGGAGAAAGCTGAACCGCGCTGAGCAGCCAGGTGATTGACCAGAGCTGCACTTAACATTCCTTCTGTAGTCCTGACTTTGAAGCAAACTTAGCTTCCCGGTGGCTTCCATGGAGCATTTCACCCAGCGTTCTGTTGGGAGATTTCCTACATGATTCAAAATTTAACAATTAGTAATGTTATTAACTATGTTAATAGGTAGAAAGATTGTCATAATTCATCGAAGGATATTAATTTGAAAGAATAACGATGAAAAGGACCGAGAGTGCTAGAATGCTCTGTCAGCCACCTTGTAACAAGATATTATGAAACTACACATCTATTTCTTTGGAGTTATGCTTTTCTATTGTGAATAAGATAACCTCAGATACATTTGCTGATGCTCTTTTTTACATGATACACATATGACCCATTTGTACAGGTGATATTGTTTTTATTGTATTAAACCTGCGCAGGGTACAGCAATGATGGTGTCATTGGGATTGAAAAACCTGCAATGTTTAAATATCTGTTTAAATATCATAAGCATGTTTCAAGATATTAGAAAATCATACATATTAAATGTGGAAATGTTTAATGTAGATGTATACATATATATCATGTTCCATAATACATAGGTTTGAATACTCACAAATGTTCACATTGTTGTGTTGCAGGCCTACATGGGGACGCCTCCCAGCTCAGCAAACGTGTTGTCAAGGCGATCACTAAAGAGCGCCTCACGGAGGCCAGAGTGGCAGGACCCAAGCTGTGTGTGGACCTCAGCATGACGGACTGCATGTCCCACAAGGTGGGGATTAAATCCGCTCCTTCCTTCTGAGAGAGTACTGCCCCTGTAGGCAGGATGAAAACTCTCATCCCCCAGCTGGATATTTAATAACACTAGGTGAAGTGCCTTTCTCAAGGGTAGTGCCCATCTGTGAATCCAACCCTCTGCCTGATTTGTTCTTGTGGAGATCCAATGGTAAATGTTCTTTTAGGATAACAGTTTATGGATCTGATGTCATGCATGAAGACCTTTGGCATCTTCAGAAATTAGGGGTCTTAAGCTTATGTTACAATCCTCTGTTCACTCACCGTCCAGGAAATAAGTCGGCTTGCCTGTCAGATACGGAGGTTGTACGGCTCCAACCGAAAAGCTGCCAGGCCCTTCCACTTGCTGCTGACGGACATGAGGGAGGGCAGCCTGCTGTACAGGGAGTGTGTGAGGATGAACGATGGCTTCCTCAGCTACGTGGTAGGCGTGCCCTGCCTCGTGGGACACGTTACATTACATTACATGAACTCATTTAGCAGACGCTCTTGCCCAGAGCGACTTACATAGGTTACAGTTTTTTTTTTTTGTTTACAATGTTATCCATGTATACAGCTGGATGTTTACTGAGGCAATTGTGGGTTAAGTACCTTGCCCAAGGGTACAACAGCAGTGCCCCAGCGGGGGATCAAACTGGCAACCTTTTGGTCACAAGTCCTGCTCCTTAACCACTATGCTACACTGCCGCCCTTAATTGATATTGCTGTATCTTAATAAGCAGGCAGTAGCAGTGTTTCAAAATAAACTTGGACAGATGCAACCAAACTTTCTGTGCATCCTGTTGTGTATCTAAAACTAGTGTGGTGAGAAAACTGGTTGACCTGATTGTGTTTGTACACTCACTGTGTTCAATGCTTGTGTGTCGTTCAGATGGACATCACTGATGAAAACTGTCTGGACCTGTTTCCTGGGGACAGCGTGATCTACCTGACACCAGACGCTGAGCAAGGTGTGCGAACAGTAGCAGTGTTCTCTGCATGTGGGGCTGAGGACTGATCCAAGTGCGTTGGTGCTGCTGCTGTCAGGATTTTTGCAGTGTGGACATTCTGAGTAGCATCTGGCTGCAGATGGGGAGATCTGTTCAAAAAAGCAGTCTCGTCTAAAGCAGTCTTGTCAGTGGGTGTGGTGGTCCTAACTGCAAACAACCCTGAAGGGCATTACATCCATAGTCAGCATCTTCTTGAACAGGTTTGCCTCTGGTGTCTGCAGCCAGCACTTTAAAGTGTCCGCTATGAGATTGACGACATGGTTGATTGATGTCATAGTTGTACGCGTACTATACAAAACATCATGTGGTGAACATGGTGAACACTTGATTTGCCTAAGACTAAGATGCTGTGCAACTACATGGGATCAGTTCACGGGATACGTGTGTCCTGTTATGTTTGTTGGAAAAGCAAAAAATTGCCATCTCTTCTCATAACACCCCATTCTAAAGCATTGAAACACGACACTTTAGAGGTGTATATTCTCCAGCAGGCTTCAAATCTCCATTTGCTGCAGCAGTGGAAATTGCAGGGTTTTGTCTGGAGGGGACAGCTATTTCGTGTGCTCCAGTTTAGTACCTGCGTATTCCTTTTTAATTTCAGGGAAAAACATTACGGGCACTATTATCCAGAGCAACTTACATCAGGTACAGCAGGGAATCGAACCAGCAACCTTTTGGTTACAAGTCTTGCACCGTAACCACTATACTACACTGACTCCTTTTTTTTTCTCAGCCCTGGAGACAGTGGATGCAGAGAAGGTTTATATACTTGGAGGGTTGGTGGATGAAAGCATTCAGAAGGTAGGTCATGTTCCAGAGGTGCGTCAACACAAAACTGGAGCCCAATAACCTCTTAAGTAACCTTTATTTGTGTTTTTGACTGTGTGCTGGAATTAAAACAAAAAAAAAAAATCTGCTCCACCCCACAGAAGCTCAGCTACCTCAAGGCGAGGGAGAGAAACGTGAGCACAGCCAGGCTGCCCATCGATGAGTACATGGTGAAGAAGAACAACCCCAAAAACTTCCACTCCAAAATACTGGCTATCAATCAGGGTGAGCTGCACCACCTGCACTCTGCCCCATCTCAGTTCTTTCAGCTTCTCACTGCTTGAAAATCCCTGAAGATTCAGTCTGGAGAGACATTGAAAAGTCAGGGAAGGTTGTAAAATACTCTACTGTCCCCGAAAAATTAATGCAGATCACTCAAATTTTCAAAAACATTTTTAGTCTTAAATCCCATTTTCATAAATCATTTTTTAAACTTGTGTACAGACCAACTTTGGTTTGAGACTTTGTCTTTACTCGATTAATGTGTTACGGCACATGTGGAAATCAAATTATCCTGTGTTACATCAAGTGTTTCACATCATGAATGTCTCATCATAAACATGCTCGAAATTGCTTCACTGTGGTCACGACACCAATTTGGCATGTTCTTAGTGAGCCTGTTTCTGAATGCTGAACTAATCAACAGATGGCTTGGTCAAACCTCAGTCTGCATGTTTTGATAACTGAATGTGAGCAGGTGACTGAGTAAACAGCTGAGCCGTGCAGTTGAATGTGCAGTCAGACCCCTGCAATGCCCCTGTAATCCAGCCGTGTTCCCCTTTTCTCTCCAGTGTTTGACATCCTGCTGGCTTTCTGTGAGACGGGGAGCTGGACACAGGCAATGCAGGCGGGGGTTCCCCCAGGGAAAGGGTACATGGTCGTCCTGGACTCTGCATTGGAAACACAGCGCTGAACGTTCAGTGTGTGAACTGAAACGCCACACCGCACACGCATCGTCTGGGAGAGACCACCTGGGTGCTTTCAGTCTGTCCTTACCACACACTGCTAAACGTTACAGCAGAGGAAGCATAAATACAACTCACTGAACACACACTGCCTCGAAGGACCATATGGTACATACACAACGCACTGATTACACACTGCCTCAGAGGACCATACGGGACATACACAACGCACTGAACACACACTGCCTCAGAGGACCATACGGGACATACACAACGCACTGATTACACACTGCCTCAGAGGACCATACGGGACATACACAACACACTGATTACACTGCCTCAGAGGAACATACGGGACATACACAACACACTGATTACACACTGCCTTGAAGGACCATATGGTACATACACAACGCACTGAACACACACTGCCTCGAAGGACCATATGGTACATACACAGCGCACTGAACACACATTGACACTGCTAATGTGTGCCTAAGACTTCTGCCAATGACTCTGAAGTTACCATGGCTATGCCTAAAGATGCCCTGTTGCTGAAACTGTGTCCCTGCCGAAAGAGGTAGCAGCAGCACTCGAACAGGTAACTGAGACCCGGGGTCCTGTTTAAGCATGGGAAAGGGAGGCTTCATGGCCCCCAAATTGAATGTTTCGCCACTGACTCACTGATTTTAACCATTAATAGCATTTTGCTGCGGAGTGTGAGAGCTTTTGGTTGATTTATACAAGTCAGTAATTGACAGCACATATTAGCAGCCTCTGTTATTGGGTTCCTGGAGCTTCACTGTTCCCTTTCTAGTTCTGTTTATGTGCTTGACTTGCCATGACCAAAAGAGTGTCACCGACACTGTGTGTGTGGTCCCAGGTGACACACGCTTTTAACAATAATCATCACTGAGGAAGAAATGCACTGGTCCTCTCACTGGAATCTTTGTACAGAATAATATCCCTTATAGAGGGTACTGCTCTGCTTTTTATCCAGGTTTTTATGAAATACTCTCATATAATTTTGTATTGTACTTTTCTCTCTGTTAACAATCTTGCTGAATTGTGTTCTGCTGAAATTGGAAAAAAACTTCAAGATTACACAGTGTTGTTTTGATTTTGAAACTATAGTGTCTGAATCTGTCAAAGAGTGAATGGTTCAATGCTTGTGTAGAAGGATTTGGCCTTCACATGCCAATGTTTCAGATGAGCAGGGGAATGTATTACCAAAATGTCCACAAGGTGGCAGATGTACACTGCAACTCCTCAGGAGGTTCGAGTCAAATGCTCCAAAGGTCTTTCTTCTTTTGTGGGATATGATCATGCTTTTTATGTTTAATTTGAGCACACATTGGGGTTGCCATAATGGGATGTGTCTTGCATTCATAATAAAATTTATTTTTGCCACAGGTAAATTTAGTTTACTTTTAGCATACAAATGAAAGAGCAAGAAGGCAAGGGCACTTGTAACATCTTGTGTGTCAGTGATACTCGATTGTTTGCTTGCAGCATCTGACTGCTTTGTGGATTTTAATTAATGAAATGCTATCCTAAATATTAATAAATATTTAAAAGGCAAATGGAAGTTAAGTGAAGTTAAGAGAGAACTGAAGAAGAGTGCTTTCATATCAGGAATGCTATTTCACTCTGATTTTATTTGACGGATTCCAACAGTCCTTTGTTTCTGCCAAATCATGGGTGTAAAATCAGTATAAGGTTGCACATAGTTAAGCAACTTTAGATTTGCAGAAAGGTGTGGGCACTTAACAACAGCAGTGTTCTGAACAGACGTTTTCTAAAATGTGTTAAGGTCATGTCTATAGTTATGAAGTGGCGTGATGTTGCTTTGTCCCTGCATTAATTAAGTGTATGACAGTATATAGCGGCAATTGCCACAGCATGTATGTAACATGAGAGGAATATCATATGTTCAGATACACAATGAGGCACCACTTACTTGCTCACCTAACTAAATCTGAATAGAAGGATTGAGTTATTCAGTCAAGTAATCAAATGGGTCATGTTATACACCTTCATTAATTCCTACAATGTGATGAAACCAGATGGATTACTGTCAAGCTTAAAGGAAAGAACAAAACATACAGCATTAGATAACATCCTTACATCAAGTTAATATAAAAAGCTGAAAATTCAGTTGGTTCCAAGCTTACAAGGCTGTAAGAATTCCCTCCATCTTTACAAGTGTAAATGAATCAAAAAATAAAGGCATATACCACTCATTTAAAATTAGCTAGAACTCCTTAGTCTTCAGCATGTAAAGTGAATATATTGCTTCAATACTTGCCCCAATCAGACTTTATTGTTCTGGTCAGATGTTTAGTAGTTCAGTCAGTGGTGTCAAAACGGAAGTCCTCTCCAGGAATTAAATTTGATTGTGTGTCTACACTGTTGTACCAACTGGTTTTATGAATGTGTCTTCACAAGTATAATTTACTCCGTAGTGTGCTAAGTAGGTCATGTCCTAATTATGATCATAGCCAGTGGCAAGGAAACTGCATATTTCCTATTCCCCAAACCCAGATAAAAGAAACTTATGGTATTTAAGGAAATTGCTTATTCACATCCTTGTTGTCAAAATGTTTCTGGGAGTATCACATCAATTACAAAGCTGTGTGTTTGTGGTCATTATTCTTATAGTTCTCTGCAACACACTGTGATCAGTTACAATAATTGGGTTTAGATGGCATGACAGTATCTCTGAGATTCCATGAACATACACCATACATACAGACTTGCTACATAAAGCCTTTTACCTCGTGCCTACCATTGAATGCCTGCATAATACCTTGTTTCCCATATCTTGGGAATTAATATTTATTTTGTATTTCTTGATTGGCTCCTTCACTCTGTTCCAAACAGACAGGGTGAAGGAGCCCATCAAGGAATACAAAACAGTGCACATACTTGGACAACACAGCAGTTCATTTGGGCAACATGAATTCGCTCATGCACACAACTGCATACCAAATCAATTCAATTCAATTTTATTTGTATAGTGCTTTTTACAACACAAGTTGTCACAAAGCAGCTTTACATTGTTCCCAGGCCTGAGACCCCCCTCAGAGGAAGCCTAAGGCAACAGTGACAAGGAAAAACTCCCCAATTAACAGGAAGAAACCTTGAGCAGAACCTGACTCAGAGGGGGAGCCCATCTGCTTCTGGCCGGCACTGGGCAGATAGAATTAGAGAGAGACTTAAAGTTGTACAATGTACGTTAATACATTTGAGTTAAATAGACAGCAGTAATTAACGACATAGTAATTATAAAATATATCCTATAATGTCTGGTTCTTGGCACGCAGCTGGCTTGATGGGCAGGGCAGCGAGGTAGCAGGACTGGAAATCGGGATATGATGCTTGGGCTACAGCTCCAGGCAGGAACCCGGAGCAGGGATAGGAAAACGGTGATTAGTGGATGTTAAGTGTGGGAATGGAAACAAAAGGCATAAAAACAAAGGGGGGAACAGAGAGGGGAAGGGGGATGCATGTGCGTAATAAGGAAAAGTCCCAGCAGATAAGGACTATGGCAGCATACCTAGGGGACGAGAGGCAAGGGGCCAGCACAATCATGAGGGTGACCCTAAGGCAGTCAACAGCAGACCACAGCCGGATCAGCTGAACACAGAGTACCCAGGCCGTGATGTAGTGACAGCAATGACCACTTAGTCTACCAGAGACTCTACGATCAATGTCAGCACCGTGCCGTGTCCCTCAACTAAAGGATTTATACCAGATGATAATGAGTAAACAGGAAGCTTAATGGACAAGCCACTAAATTCTTAAACAGAAAGAGAAAAAAAAACAGAAAATGACATGGCATCTTGATCTCTCCAGTTGGCACAAAGCCACTTCACCAGCTCACCACGATGGTCACAGAATATAGTTCAGCCATGTGTGTTCATAGTTTGTGATGGGTTTAAATGAACCTTCAAGTGTTGTTTTTCTTAACTGCAGTCATCTGTCTAGGAGTTAACTTCCTGGGAAATGGCAGGGTGAGTCAACTGGAAGACTTCCAGCAAAATGAACACCCTGAGAGAGATCTGTCCAGGATAGCATGCTTCTAGAAATTGCATAAAACTGTGTCATGGGGACACGTCACCCCCCCCCCCCCCTCCCCCCCTCCAGTGAGTGTAAGCATTGGCATTAACTCCTCATGCCATTTGGATAAAGGTTTAAGTAAGACTATAAAGCTTGAAGGCTTAGAAGTAAGACATAAAGCCTGTGTTTGATGACAGTTATAAGAAAACAATTTTAAATTGATGATGTTAAGAGCAGGGTTAACAGTACAGATAATCCATTAGCCTGCAGGGGTGAGCAGTGCAGTCTTAAATATTACAAGAAAGAAGAATACACTGAAAAGAGAGTCCAGATTTTTCAAATATGTCACCTAGATTGCAGTTATTGCCAGCCTGCCATGGAAAGGGGTTTGAGCCAGTCAGTCTACCATATGGGAGAGAGAGCGAGCAGTGTAGAGCAGCCGTGGAGAAACATCCAAATTTTTTTTTTACCTGATCTGCAAAATGTTAGGTATAGTATCCCACATGTGATTTCGGAGAAATATGGGTGTTAAACTGGAGAATAGTATGTCTCACAGGTTTCAAGGAGTACCTAATCTGCTATCAGTAGGACACCAGGAGACCAAAACCACATTATGGTTTAAACCACTGATTCTCAATCCTGCTCCTGGGGCCCCCCTGCTCCGCACGTTTTCCATCTTTCCCTGCTCTACTTATGTGACTGAACTCATCATTGGCACTTTTGATTAGCTGAGCACACCTGATTTAATCAAGAGCATGTTAATCACACTAATCAGGTGTGTTTTGAGCAAGGATAGATAGAAGATATGCAGGGCAGTGGGGCTCCAGGAGTAGGATTGAGAAACACTGGTTTAAACCATACAGTAGTTGCACGACCCTAAGTTGGAAAGGCCAGTAATGAAGGTGAAATTTTAAGGACAAGACCCCCCACAAATTTGGGGGTAAAACTGATACTTGGGTACTTGTAATTCCAAATGTTGTGCACACAGAGTTAAATTGAATATTGATGTTGTTGGGAAAAGGTTGCTTGGAGAATAGGTATGTGACCCTGGGCAGTGCATGTATTTTTTATGACAGAAATCCAGCCCTTAAGTTACTGAATTTTACCCTATCAAATGCTTTTTCTGCATGTATGCATGTAAGGGCAATAATGCTGATGAAGGAAAATTATTTGCTGAGGCAGGTGTGGTTTGAATAATGGCTGTCTGATCACAGTGTATTATAGACAGCATACAAGATCTGCCCCTTTTGGGGTAACTAATTCATCAACATGCCATACGTGCCGTATTCCAAGCTGTACATTTTGTGTACAGCTTGGAATAAAACTAATTTTATACAGGTTTGAATTAAAACATTTTAAGACATTAACTTTTTTTTGGAATGGATGACACTGTGACCGCCTGAGCCCATGACTACATCAGTTGAGGCAAGCTGTTAGGACTGTTTTAGGGACATGGGGGACCCCTAACATTGATTGCCAAGTCTTCAGTGTCCATTGCTTGGCATCTCATAGACTGTTAAACAGAAACACAACACATGATATAACAAAAAATTCTATATAATGTTATGTTGCTGTTTAGTTTTAAGTTTTGACTTGTCATTTGTCTGAAATCTTCATGTATATGAAGATATGAAATTATACACCATGTGTAAAACTCTCATTGCTCAATGTGGAAAGGGGCATGTTATAACCTGTTTGTACTTGCTTAGTGAGA
Organism: Megalops cyprinoides; assembly: GCF_013368585.1. Taxonomy (NCBI): domain Eukaryota; kingdom Metazoa; phylum Chordata; class Actinopteri; order Elopiformes; family Megalopidae; genus Megalops; species Megalops cyprinoides. The sequence goes on along the minus strand of NC_050600.1, from coordinate 7,602,591 downwards.
GTTTTTTCTTCCAAGTATTAAGCAGGCTTGCTTCCTGTAAAGTTCAAGAACTTTAAAGGTATGTAGCTGACATGGGGGGAGGCTTGTATTCTAATACCTAAAGGATTGCAAATCAAATACTGAAAGTGTATGGTATATACTTGGAAATATATATTTATATCTATATCTATATCTGTATCTACACTGATGAGCCAAAACATTATGACCACCTGCCTTATATGTTGTTGGTCCTCCATGTGCTGCCAAAACAGCACCGACCCGCCAAGGCATGGATTGTACAAGACCCCTGAAGGTGTCCTGTGGTATCTGGCACCAAAACATTAGCAGCAGATCCTTAAAGTCCTGTAAGTTGCGAGGTGGAGCCGCCGTGGATCGGACTTGTCTGTCCAGCAATCGGACTGAGATCTGGAGAATTTGGAGGCCAGGGCAACACCGTGAACACTTCATCATGTTCCTCAAACCATTCCCGAACAATGTGTGCAGTGTGGCAGTGCGCATTATTCTGCTGAAAGAGGCCACTGCCATCAGGGGTCATCATGGGCACTCTGACCGGTCTGAGGTTACGCAGCCCCATACACAGCAGGGTGCAAGGCACTGTGTGTTGTCACACATTCCTCCATCATTAAAATTTTCTGTGACTTGTGCCACAGTAGACCTTCTGTCAGTTCGGACCAGGCGGGATAGCCTTCGCGCATCGATGAGCCTTGGGTGCCCAACACCCTGTCGCCGGGTTGCGGTTTGTCCCTCCAAACACTGCTGTCAGTAGGTACTCACTGCTGCTGACCTGAAGCACCCCACAAGCCTTGCCGTTTCAGAGGTGCTCTGACCCAGTCATCTGGCTGTAACAATTTGGCCCTTGTCAAAGTCACTCAGGTCTTTACTCCTGCCCATTTCTCCTGCATCCAACACTTTGACTACAATAACCAATTGTTTGCTTACTGTCTAATCTACCCAGACCTTGACATTTGCCCTTGTTTGGAGATGATCAACGTTATTTGGTTCACCTGTGAGTGGTCATAGTGTTTTGGCTCATCAGCGTATATCTATATATCTACCCTATATATCCTTATCTACTTTTTTATATTTTATATCAATATATGTCAATATGATGGAGCAATGAAAATATGTACAGTTTTTTCACTAGTATTTACAAAACTGCATGTTATAAGACAATCTGTGTGAGTACTAGCCCAGCAGAGACAGAGGTCGTGTAGGATTCAGGCAACAGACTGTAAAATAACTACTAAAATTGTTATTTTTCATTGCAAACACATAAATAAGCAACGAAGGAAAGTGAAATAAAGAAAAATGTCCTTTGACCTTATTAGTACAAATAAACTCAAAAATCAAATTAATGCAGTGTAGTGATTGTCAGAATTTCAATTCTCAGTTTGCTTACCTTGCTGTTACCACAAATACTCTTTCCAACTCACATCTGTTTCTGCAGTGACTAAAAGCAGAGGACTTTTAACAAATGTTAAATTCATGTCAGTGATCAGTCAGACTTTAAAAAGATGTAGATAAAAGGCCACACAAGACCAGGGGTGAAAGCTCTGTGTCAAACAATGGTAATGTATGTAGTCCATTGTGACTCGAGTTTATTTAAAGAGATAGTGCAAGCCATTCGAAAAGTAAAGTCAGCTGTTCCCTGCCACCCCGATGCCGATGGCATGGACAACCAATCTCTGTCGGTTGTGATGGAAAAGGATGAGACATCCTGTACTTTTTTTCAGCAGATCACACCTCATCAAAGGCCTTATTCCTACGACTCCCCCCCCCCCCCAATTTTGCCACCATCTGATGTTTGGCCAACAAATTGCACTATTAATCTCACACATCTCGCTCATCAGTTTCATTACAAGCCGAAACAAATCCAGCACTGTGAAGATGAACAATAACCATTTGACAAACATCTTCCAAGCCTTTGCCAGAATCTGTCACCACCTGTCTCAGCTGTATCCAAAGCGTATCCTTCCCTTGGGCTTGAATAGCAGAAAAGAGTGTGCCTGCTTGCAACTTGTTTTTTTTTTAGCCTTATTTATTTTTTTATTTCGCCTTTTTCTATAATGTAAGTAAAATGCCATGGCCTCTAATTTAAAGTTATGAGAGGATTAAGTTTTCAAAACTGAGCTTTGCTTGTCGTTCAGTTGCCGTGAGGTGAAGCATGTGGTTTGCACAAGTTAAAACATCATGAATAATCTTCCGTTCCAGGTGATAAACGTAATACTGGGGAAATGGAGGGTGTTATATGCATTGCTCTTGATCAGTCCTGTGAGTCAACGGCTGGCCAAAGTCCACCCCCAGTTACCTACATGCCTGTACTGACAGATGGCGTGTGGTATCATGCAACTGTGGTAGGCGTGTGGTGCTAGTGTAGCGTAAACTTTGCAACAGTGTAGTGTTATTGAAGTAAGTGTAATGAAATGTAAGAAGAGCTCTGCATAAAACACTGGTAGCCAGCTACCAAAGCCATTAAGTCCTGTCACATGAGGAACTGCCAGGCATAAGGACATCACCAATCTCAGCTTGTGTTCATGTATCTTTATCATTTTTTATGCTTCTTTTTGCACCATAATTATGCAATGACTTTATATTCTGTATTCTGTAAATTTGTATCACAAATGTCTCCTGTAGGGGGTAAGTATTTAAAAAATGTGATACCTAAAAATTGTATCTCAGTCATATTGTAAACTGTGGGCAGAATGATCTTTGTGTTTTTCACTACAGACTTCCTTATCATAAAATTATCTTGAAACATGGCCATAAAGTTTCCAGTCATACAGTATTTGATTCAGTAGAATAGGAAGAGCTATGTCCATAGTTTACTTCCTACAGTACCTCAGGGGAACATTCACTACAATCATATGCTTACTGTAAAGATTGAAAGTAGTAATACCAATGAAAGGTGTTAGCTCTCAGCAATTCTGCAGGTGTTGGCAAGATTCTTGGATTATGTCAATGGACTGCATATCCTTCATTTGGTGGCCACTTCACTATGGTGTGTTGTGTGGCTTGTAGTGTGAAAAGTTGCCATTGGCTGTGTTGTAGTATATGAGAGGGTTGTGTTTGTTTCACGTCAGCATATAAGTTCACAAACTGTTGCAGTCAGACAAGACTAATGTCCAATTGCCCATGTAAAAACATAAAAAAGGAAAAAGGATAAACACAACAGATTCCAGTCTGGGACTCTCCCAGAACCCTGTGACCACATCCACAGCTGTTCAACAATAAAACATCCCAAATTAATATCTGTCCTCCACAACAGGAGATGTAGTGTTTGGTTTATCAAGCAAAAAAACTCAGCTGTTCTCGTGAATTAGCCTTAGCACACTTGGTGCACTTTCAACTCCTGATCGCTAAGCTTTTAACTCAGACTTCAGTGGAATCACAGCTTGAGAATTTCCAGTAACCCCAATGCAGGGAGGTGGGTTTTGCGAACTGTGAGGCGGGCTCACGACCAGAGAATGTAGGGGAAGAATCTGGGACAGCGTGGGAAGTGTGAGGCGGTGGGGGGTGTTTTTCGGGACAGAGGATGGTGCAGGGAGAAGTGAGATCGTGCAATGACCAGCACCAGCACGGCCTTGGGGGAGTAGACTATGAGGTCATGACCTTGAGGGAGGACTGCCCCACTGATGCTCCCAGCCCCCCTCACTTACTCAGCGTTCACATTTTCCAGCTGCTGGTTTGGAAAACAAGCATTTTTATACTCCTGTTTTCACAAAGGAAAAGGCAAAGACAGTAAAGAAGTCCTCTGAGTAGAATAGAGGGTGGATGTGTAAAAGTTTTTATTTTATTCTCTTCCTCACACACCATGACAGAAAAAGAAGATTGCACTTGTTTAGAATTGCGTAAATGCGTAAAGATATACACTGGAGCCACTTTGACTTTTGCCATTTAAGGCAGTAACACAGACAAAAATGGCCCTTTTCATTAAAGGAATGCATGAAAGCACATGCTCATAGCACATAGCATTGTCAGTTTTCAGCTCCTGATAAACACAATACTCATGTCCACAACAAAATCAATGACAGAGAAGACAATACTTATTTCACACTTTCACGTATGTGTCAAAAATGTATCTCATAATAATGATAATTAAGCACAATTTACATTTGAGAGCATGTACAATGCTATACTGATACAGTTTTCTTGTTCATAACGGTGTTGTTGTTTAGACCCACAGTATCTAGTAGGAGATACCAGTGGATATTGTACATGTTCCCAGTTCACCGAAAGCCTTTGCAAAGCTGTTTTGCCTTTGTTTATCAGTCAATGAAGTCATAGCGACTCGTGCTTCAGAAGAGCTCAGTGTATAATCAATGTAATGAAGAAGATGACCATCCCTTCTTCGGGAGATTGCAGTCTTGCGGTGATACAGTGGATGGACTTTGCAGTTTTTGACTTTCAGGCATTCAAACACTTCGGTCTCAACCATCCCCAGTGTGTTTGCTCTGTCGACCTCAGCTGAGGATTCTGAGAAGACAGAAAGCAGGCAAACAGCCCTGTCATCATTACTGCTTATTTGCTGTAAAATAAAAAGAAATAGCAAGCCACCACCAAGTCAACTTGTGCAGAATAAACAATGAAAAAGGAAGAGAAGTTGAAAGTCAGGTTCTCTAGCTCTTGTGCCACGCTGCCAACAAAAGAAGTAGGGCTCAGCCTAAAGCTTACAGTTGCATAGTGTTGGCTTGAGCTGTTTACAGAATGTAATCAAATGGAATCTTTATGCATACATGCAAAAAAAGTACTAGCAGCCTAAGTGCAACTGTACATGTATTTAACTACAACATTGATAGAAGCAAGTGAAGTGTATTATGCAGTTTCCAGTGGAAAATGAATTGTAATTTTTTGGATAGATTTTTAACTAAATCATGCATTCAAGCATGAAGCTGTCACAGAAAACAGTGCACTTTAAAACGGAGGATCAACTGTATGCTGTGCAGTGAAATTATATGATCAGCTGTGCAGCTGTTGGGAGGTGGCTGTATTGAAAAGACTTCTTTGACACGGTTCCAGAACTGCGTAAGACCACACTTTCGTTGGAACTAGGGAACACAGTGATGACACATCTGTGGATTCCAGAAGCGCGTGCCAGGACTCTGAGCTTGCTTACAGGAAATCTGAAATTATTTTTCAGGTGAACGGGATTCCAAGTCTCAGTGTGACAGAATAAACTGGTGTAATAATAATAATTCTAATATATTGGAACTATTGTAATGTAATTAACAACTGAGGATAGTAATCTAAATTATTATCACTGGTGCTGTTCTGTGGAAAAAAATGCTAATCATTACCTTGTTATCATTTAACGTATATCTGATGGGATCTTGACGATTCATAAATCTGTGAAAATTATTGAAAGAAATGCACTGTGTCCTCTCGGTGGTGTCAAGAGCACTCACACCCTGTAAAAACCCCTAATAAGGCAGGCTTTAATATGCTCGATGCCTCCAAATACACACTTCTTCTGGACTCCATTCTCATACTGTAGACCAACCTGAGGTGTCTTAATGAAGCATTGTATCTGTAGCTTTGATAATATTCAGTGGTTAAGAAAAAATAAAGCATCACTGATTGTAGGAAAAACCTAACATTTAAAAGGGACATGAGTTTTTACCCTTTATGTCTCCGTTTCTCCTTAATGAAGCTAACGACTTTCTTCACCCAGGTAGCACGTTGATCCAGGCAAATTCTCTGACCGCTTATCAAAGTAGCACTGAAGAACAAACCACAAAAGCAAAGCATTAAAATACTTTAGATGTATATCTTGGAATATCTTTGGATTTATAAATATATTAGCTCTTGAAATTTTGAAAGCAGCTTACACAGAGTAGCAGGGTGAGTGGGAGATTCCTAAATGCATGCTCTTTCTAATAGATCATAGTGCTGGTGGTGTAATGTTCCCCCTGTATGGTACTCACATGACCTCTGTGGTTTTGCAGTGTGGCCCTCTGGGAAAGATTTCAATGCTCCTCAGGGTCCTTGCAGGAATCAGTCTGTGCTCATGATTTAAACACTTGCAGTGCCCAGTGTAACCCATGCCAATGGTTTGCATCCCTGAGTAAAGATATTTAGAACAATATATATTTTAAATAATACATAATATATAAACAATATATATTTTTAATAATGAACATAAAAATGTTCATTATTCGTTGGCTCTTCCAGTGTGACAGAGTATTATGTGCTACTAATGCACAAAAACTTTGTGTACTGTACATGAACTTCAAAATCTTGGTCAGAATACATTTTCGACCATTTTTACCTTAATACCATTGTTATTAAATTGTAATAACTCAACAGTTATTATAACAACTATAGTTGCATCCATGGGATTATTTAGTGCCATTGCTGATTTAGGCTTAACAATAATCTAAAAATTTGCTACACTTGTCCGGTTAACCAAGTAATTACGCAAGATGCTAAAGGACAGTCTATATAATTCTTTTACACAGCAATTACATAATACAGAGTGATTTAGTGTAAACTAGGAATGAAGACAGAATAATAAACATCAACCTGAGCAAAGCAACTTGCAAATGACAAAAGCCAAGTTAAGTTTTAGCCCTGATCAAAGATGTACACAGTCTATACTGTGTCTGAAAAGAGTATTTGTACTGAATATCGTGTAAAACCTGGTAATGAGCGTTAAATGCGTGGAAATATTTCGCTGAAGTATGAGGACCTGTGACACGGCCTGAGACAGCATGTGGACGTGTGTGGAGTGGCACGGAGCAGCGAAGGAGTAAAATGTGACCGTGATCTCACCATGCACGAGCAGGAAGGAGGCTCCCAGCAGAAAGAGGAAATGCAGGATCTTCATTCTGTGGCCTGTACCGCTGCCGTCGTATCAGTAGCTGTAGCTGATCCTCTGAGCTCCGGCGATGCTGTGTGACTCTGGCACCCCGGCGCTCGCTCGCCATATATATCAACACATGTCATGTGCTCCTCACCGCACTGCGGAGGGTTTTTTCCCCCCCGTGTGCTCGTGTATGTGTGCGAGTGCCTGCGTGCGTGTCTGTGTCTGCGTCTGCGTCTGTGTCTTTCAGTTTCGACATTTCACATGTTTGTCGGGTGTCGGTCATGAGACGATGTCTTCACACGTTCGGGGCTTAGCATCTCAGACATTTGTGGTGGTGGGTGTCATCGGGCCTCAATCATGAGATGACTGGTACCCTTGTCGAAGGCTGGGATATCTCCAAGGGGGAACTTTGGATTCATTTTGCAACAATGAATTTTTTTTTTTAACTTTACCTCTCATTTGACATCATCCAAGTGCAAATTGGGACACAGAGAAATACTAACAGTAATTATAAAATTGTATAATGTCTTAAAATGGTGTGCTGTCAATACTATTAATTGTAAGTACAGTGGGGAAAGAGATGACAACAGTATGTGGTCTTAGAGGTGGCATTGTGATTCATCAACAATTGTTGACCAAGAGGCCAAGGAGATGGTCATGGAGATGAAGGTGGTATTGTTGTAATTTACCTGTCGGTCTTTATTGTATGCCATATTGTTGTACTTGTAGAGGTTGAAACATTTTCCAAGTGTGGTATATTAAAATAATAGAGAAGATACCCTGACAGTTCTTGGCATTTCAGATTTCGATATGGCACATCAAGACCACATTATCTTCTGGGGTGACTCACCTAGAGAATTAGCATGTGTGCTAGCTTACTAATGGCTAATGTATTGGCATTATCATGAATTGTATGGTTAGCAGCTTAGCTAGTCAGATAGCAAGTTAGCTTTCATGTACAGCCAAGATGGCTATCATCTATTTTCTGCCATGGACAGAAAGTAACTTGCAGTTGGCTACAATGAACAGGTGCGGCTATTGGCTCAATATGGGGGGAGACCAATGGTAAGAAACATAAAAAGGGGGTGCAGCAATGTTTTTGATAATATAATGTGTCAGGAAAATTAAGACAGAAAAGCAGATGAAGAAGGTTGAAATTGTCCCAAGATTGGGCATTATTGTGTGGCCGTATGACATTGTTTCCGAATTCAGTTTGTTTACATGAGGTTGGTCAATACAGAAGTAAGTATTATCGTAATATGTTATTGTGGTTACTTCTTGAGGAAGGTCCCTAAAGGACATAATTCCTGGTACTGATGAGTAATTATTGCATCTCACTAGCACAACAAACTCACTCTTAGAATGTTGATACATAAACTGCCAGGGTTGTCCCCTCATCCACGTCTCTTTTTTTTTTACTGTAATCCCTCTGTTGCTTTTCTCCCCACAGCTAACGAAATTAGGACTCCTCCGATGAACTGCCCACGGGAATGTATGCATGTTGATGTGTGATTTGCATGTAGAGTGCATGTAGTGTGACTGAATGATGCATTTGTGTTATATACACATACACACTCTAATCTGCATCTGAGTGTTTATCTTGTAATTTTCCAGGCTTTGGTTTTACGAAGTGCTTTGGATTAGGACACCGAACATGATAAACGCAGCATCTTTGAACACAAACTTTAAATCGGAGAGGTTACCAAATATTAGCAGAAAGTAGAAATGAGAAGTTACTTCTCATAACTCCAGTCTGAATCATCACATGCCCCATGTAGAAAAAGAGGAAACTCAACTCGACTGTTTATGACCCTCAGATAACATTATATCAATAAATTGTACGGCACATGTACATCTCACAGTTGTCCTATTCTATGCCACAGATCACAGGAATCTTTCAGTAACACATGACTTTGGTGTAGGACAAAGTGCTTATTGAGCTGATTCCTAATCACATGGGATTCTCCTCAGACCATCTCTGCCCGTGGGCCTATCAAACCAGCATTTTTTTTAGTTACAAGTCCTGCTCCTTAGCACTACGCTACTCATAATCAAAATATACGAACAGTTAATATGTTTGAAAATGGTCAATACATCAGATAATAAATCTTTAACACACTTTCAGATAACATTTAAGAGAGTGTGAGACATCTGCATAAACTACCTATTATTATGTAGTATCTACACAGTATCTAAATCATCTCTTGCCATTATCTCATTATCTTAAAAGTTTACAATCAATAACGTGTCAGATTTTTTCTCTCATTTGCCTGGCATGTGACAAGAACAGATGATACTTTTTAACAGTGATGATGTGAAATAATTGTATACATCACTTTAATGACATCCAAATCTGAGGCATGGCATTTCAGGATGTCCTTGGTACCAAATCCTGAAATTTTATTTAAAAAAAAGCCTCTGTGTATATATTTCTATGTGTTGCCAGAAAATGGCATCTGCACTTTCTGTCAGATTTAGCATCACAATACACTTTTATGCATACAGTATACCTCTGTATATTTTAATATTGTATAGCTGAAAAGAATACTATCTGGCATTATAACTCCTTTTCGGGGGCATTTAAAGCAGCACCCTGCAAACAACTTGTGGGAAAAACAGCTACAGAGTGAAAGCATTAAAGGATTAATTTTCTGTTATTGATTTCCTCTGATATTATGTATTCATTGTAACATATGGAGGCACCAGACGGGTCTTTTATTTCAATGTCAGTGCCAGCAAGTTATTTTTGTCAAGTGAGAGGCATACTGTTTGTTTCAGACGTACAGATTTGTCATTTTTGCCACAGTATACTGACCTCAGGAGAGTAAAACCACTGGAGGTGTAAGGAGAATGCAAAACCTCCTGCAGTGTTCTTGGATGGTCACCTCATACAGTCAAAACTAGCTCAATTATCAAGGGGGGGGTTAGAGACAAAGGGAATTAATTGGCATGCCTTGATGTTGACAATGACCATTTGGTTGCCTTCCACACCACACCCTTTGTTCCTGAATGAGGTGCGATACCCCTGTCCCTTCCCATGAGCAGGATGAAGGAGGAGACTGTGGAGCCTCGAAAACCTTACATATGTAAATGTACATTTGTTTCTCTGCCATCCAATCAGGGACAGGAACCTGCATTTTATTTCAGGTTTTGGGTATAAAAGCTTGTACCCATACAACATCATTTTGTAATTTATCTGCCTTGCTTTTACCCGGTATGTTTCATACTGTAATTAAACGCTAGTTTTTGCTTTGTTATTAAATTGCTATTAACCTAAACTTTGGAACTATGAGTCTTACTTCACAAGAAGGAAAAATCCCTACAGAGGCTAAATACAGCCTTTTGAATGAACAATGATCATATTGCCTCCACTAGTATTCTAGTACCAGTACACTATGCAATCAGATATCTGAAAACAGTGCCGTTAAATGGTCTCGTTACCTGTTTGCAAGAACAGGCTTGTACAGTGTGAGACAAAGTTGTTCCAAACCCAGTCCTTTTCATCTGTTCACAGATGTGTGACTTTATGATTGTAATCATGATTGTAATGGCAGACACAAGACTCCAATGACACCAGGTGACGTTACGTAGAGCCGGCTGCTTTTCCAAGGAACTGTACCTCATTTCCCATGACTGGGAGTCTGTGAACTAATTACATTTTCAGGTAGGATGCATTTCACTTTCTGTATGGGTGAAGACTAAAGGATTACTACAGTTCGCATTGGCTAATCCCTTATCTCGTATCTCTATGAATGTCAGTCCCAGTGAAAATTGAAGGTACCTAGAAATATGATTATGAAATATGAAATATTATATGCTTTTTTGTAACATCTGCCAGTGGTGTCATTTTCCACAAGGCTTGCTCTTGCAATTTAAAACTGTTGCTGTCTTTGTTTTATTTGATTGTGGGAAGAGGTGTGTGATACTGTTGGAAGCTATCTAAGACACACTGCTGCTTTACAGAGCTAGATAGCTAAGTGGCTTTATAGATAACCATCTAACCATTCGACTGCTACCTGCCTATTCCACCCTGGAAGAGATTTTCCCCAATGCAACACCCAGCTGTATTTAGCAAACACATCACATTACATTATTGGCATTTAGCAGAAGCTCTTATCCAGAGCTTCTTTCACTGGTTACAGTTCCTTCAGTTGAGTTCTGCAAGGAGGACAAGTGGCTGTGATGAAACTCCATGAGAATATGTGCCCAGCGCTAGGCTCAAGTATGCAGGGTGTAGTTTTCCAGGGTGAAATAAGTGAGTAAATAAGTTAATTACATTACAGGCATTTAGCAGACGCTCTTACCCAGAGCAACTTACATCAGTTACAATGTTATCCATTTATACAGCTGGATATTTACTGAGACAATTGTGGGTTAAGTACCTTACCCAAGGTCCTGCTCCTTATTCTCTGTGCTACACTGCGCCCTCATGGCTAGCCACAGCAGGTACTAACGCGGAGCAGAGAAGTTTTCAGGGCACTCAAGAGTATGAGTGTGTGTGACGTGATAAAGACACCATCTTCTGAGCGTAATTTAATTACAAAAATGTTTTATTTATGCAATGCAAAACACAGTCAACATAAATATGTCTGAATTTGCCAATCACAACCATTTTTCTCAACATACATACAAAAATAGAGACTTTTTCTGCATTGGCAAACACTCCTTTGCACATCAATAATACTGAGTGGCTAATTTTATATTCCCATGTCCATTTAGTTAACGTTCAGAGTCCTTCACACGAGAACATGAAAACTGAGCTGGGCATCAAATTTATATTATTCACTAAAATGCCACAAACACAAACAGCAGCAAGGATGTGATAATCTAATACTCACGACATGATATATACATCATAAAACAGTGTGCTATTTAGTGGTTGAAAATAGCATACATGTATTTAGCAGAATTTCACTTTATTGAGTGGAGATACAGCTGAATGGCCTGTCATGACAAAGTGTGAAGCATTCCATTTCAAACAGTCAGCATGCTGTCCTGAGATGAAAACGGAGTGGGTTTCATCTACTTCTTTTTTGCGTTCATTCTGCAACAGAGGACAAAGAACACACATACATTTTAAATGGGCCCGGCAAAGTGTTTTATGTCAGTGAATCCTTTTTTGAAGGATGGTCACAGGCTACTCCATGCACCACTGTTTACTGTTACTGTTGTACCATCATAGTCTTGCTGTCAACTGTAAATGAGTTCAAACACCTCAAAGGAGCAGGTGGGAGCAGTCTGAAAAGGCACTTACTTTGCTGTCATTTTTTCAATCATGTTTGCCACCCACTGGGCTTTTGGATCCAGGCATATCTGCACACTTTGTTGTTTTCCTCCCTTCATTGTAGCACTGTAAAAGAACCAAAGTTCAAGATTAGAGGCCAAGTTGCACTGGGAACAAATCAGCAATGAAATAACGGAGATCCGCATGTGGCGTAGTGATTAGGAAGCCAGAATTCTGGCTCATTGTGACCGTTGCTGTTGCAATTCGGCACGGCACTCTGTTAAATGAATAGATAGTATGCACAAACATAAGCTATAAAAGCCAGGTGCTAGGGGGGGTGCTTAGGGGGGCATTGCATCCCCAGATGGACCTCAGTGCACCCCCAGTTGTTTCCTTAAATACTATGTAGACATCTGGATATATTACCTTATGGTGCTTTGTGCCCCCCCCTTGATTGGAAGTGCACCCCTTTGTATTTTCTCTGGGCACCGAGCCTGTGTAAAGCTCAGTTTGGGCTCACTAGTGCATCAGTCTGTCATGTAGGTTGCCTCCCTTGCATCTGTGGTTGATGACTAGTAAACATTTTATGTCATCTAACAGAACACTGAAAAGGTGGGAGTTTTCATCTTGACTGTTAGCAGTAACCCTTCAGGAGGAGTGTCATACTCAGTCTGAGTGTAGTTTGTGTGTTGAATCTTAATGCTGAGCATTGAGCGAAATTTCTACTCACATGATTTCTGCCACCTTGCAGTGCGGGCCCGCTGGGATGAGCTCCAGGTTCTTGATGTCTTTGCGAGGGATGAGCTTGCTCTGTGTTTTTGGGCAGCGGCAACGCATGTCTCCAGAAAGGCCACCTGAACAGGAGGAAGAGCATGAGGAAGAGGATGTCAGACGGGCATTGAGCTGGATGCTAGTCTGCCACTCGGGCACCTACATCTGAGGCAGCAGACACTGGGAGCATTCCGCATCGTGAGAGCTGAGCAAAATCACTGTGATGCAATAAAAACATCATCTTGTGCTGCAATAAAACATCTGTGTGACATGTCATTCCAGACTGAATGAATTGTCAGATTACGGATAGCTATGTTTCTGTTTAGTCTACAAACACACATACGCTTTGCAGCTAATACACAGACATCACCTGTCACTTGGTGGACTACACAACGTAGTTCGAGCGATAAAAAGAAGTAGAATACCTTCTGCGACGGACATGAAGACCAAGCAGAGGACGAGAGCGCTGGTTGTGACTTTGTGGTTCATGGCGGTCACTGGCAAGGAGGGAAGTCTGCAGGTCTGAGCCAGGTAAGCGTGAGTGTTCCTGCTGTTCTCTCAGAGCTCCCGCTGAGTCTGACTGAGTCCTCCACTCCACGAACCATATTTATGGCTCTCCTACTGCATGCAGGTAATTGTGGCACGGGAGCACCTTCCCCCCCAGGGCAGGGAGCCTCCCACACTCTTACGCCCCCCCCCTCCCTCTTCTTCAGAATTTTCCCAATCCCTTACAGGGAGTTGCCTTCCTGTTATGACGCAACTTGGCACGTTCTCACTGTGCTCATTGACAGTAAGGAAAGCTATTGTGACATATTTCAGCTGAAAGAAGGCAGCCATGAACTATGCGCTATTGTGATTCATACAAACGTTAAAAAAAAAAAAAAAAAAAAAACAGTAGAAGTGTCTTCTCAAGATTTATTGCTGCAGGAAGTTTCTGTGTGAATGCTTTCGTAATACTGCCACCTGGTGGCCATTCTTCGTATTTTGTGTGTAAGATGTTCTGGTGTTTTTAAATTCTAAAATAGACTCACACATTGACTTACTGAATAAATAGTGGCACTGATTATTCTTCTGTTTTCCTTCATGGCAATTTATTTTTGTGTTTTTTTTAATTAAATAAAAGATCATGGATGGCTTAATTTTATCTAAGCAATTGCTTTAAAGCAAAACCATTAACAAAAGTTGTTTCCAATAGAACACACATATATAAAATACACATTTCTCCCTACCGTTTTATCAAATTAAACAAATGCTATGTGCTATATGTATGTTATATTGTATAAAGTAAATCCCATCCTGCAAAATCTGATATTTCTTGGAAATTGACTTATTAATTTGTTGACATTTGAAAAAGAAATTGTGCTGAATTGCAAAAAATGTAAAAAAAAATGTTCCTCTTCCTTACTCAGCTGTACTAAGAAAAAGGCCCAATTTCCATATTTTGAATAATATAAACAGATGTAAAACATTTAAAAATGTGTCTCAGGTGAGTATAAATTTACATTTTTCATCAGTATATATCCACAAAGGTAAATTACTAAAAGCATATTGTGCTGGTACAACATTGTCAATTACCCAGAAAAAAAGAAACTTAAAAATGTTTGGTTTTCAGATATATCCATCACAGTGGTGTGCTACTAAATGTATTATCAAGTACCACTGTAATGTTGTGTCTATGTAATTTTTTTACATGAATGACATTTTTTTTGTAAACTGTTTTATGGCACAGGGCAAGCAGCGAAAAAAAAACCTCAAAAAAAAAATTTAAAAATTGAAAAACTTCATATCTGTGACACAGGGCACAAACACTATTACAACCTTATAGCTGAGACATTACATTAGTGTCAATGCATACATTCCTTGCTTTGCAGACTGAACCATGCCTTCCCCTCCTGCAATTCTTTGTTATTAATTTGTTTCTTCACCAGATGCTCTTACCCATAGTGACTTACAAGGCTGTAATGGGGAGACACATATTTTACACCATAGAAGGTACAGGAACAAGGGGATTGGTACAAAATAGCAAGAGGCACATCAGTGATGAGACAGCAGGCTGAAAAGCAGTTGTAAGGCATACACTAAGAGCTAAGATGTACACACAACCAAATAAATGTATCAGTAGGGCTTAAAATACCTGTCTGTATCTCCCCTCAATGTATCTTCAGCTCCTGCACTCAGAGGAAGTAAAGCAGAATTATACAGCGTATCATTATTTCTCCATCAGCCCGGAAGCAAGGGGCATGGTTACAGGCACACATTTCAGGAGGGGATTGACTCAGGTACTCGAGGCAGAGTAAAAGCCGGGCACTGCGGGAGATCTTGCCAAAATGCCATCCACATAGATATAGGAGAATGCAGAGTATACTTATTTGTTTAGTAACTTCGTATCATTGTCTTTTTAACTTTGTCCAAAACACAAGAAAACATACATGTTTTGCTCAATGTAAGAAGTATGAAGGAAATACAGTTCTCTCCAAAAGTATGTTAATGGTTGAGTGGAATTTGATATTTTTGCTACTTTAGGCATTTGCATTTGAGATCAAAAAATGACTATGAGACCAAAGTAGAGACTAGCTTTTAGCTTTTATTTCATGCTATTTACATACACAAATGTTTTTATCATATGTGAAAGACCCATTGTAATGTTGAGTCCCCTTTTTCAGATGTGCAAAAGTAAGTTAACAGATGAATTTCAAAGCAAATCAAAGTGATAAGGTCTAATATTTGGTTGCATAGCCCTTTGATGCATTGACTGCATCAAGTCTATGACGCATTGACATTATGTGACAAATGTGTGGTATCTTCTTTGGAAATGCTTTTTCAGGACTTCACTGCAGCTGCTTTCAGTTGATGTTTGTTTCGTGGGCTGTCTGTCTTCGATCTCCTCTTCAGCAAGTAAAATGCATGACTTGGCCTGTTGTACTTGCTATAGCCACTTCCTGTGCTATGGTTCTTAATGAATTTTTTTGTTCTTTCTTCAGAGAGATTAGCTGATTAGCTTTCTTCACAGATTAGCTGTTTTTCCGCCACAGTCAGTTCTCTGGTTTTCATGCTGGTATATGCCTTCTTGCTCCAAATGCAATCTCCACAGATGCAAAGATAGGCTGAAATTAAGGCTAGACACCCACTGCCTTTTTATGTGTGAACAATCCATGCAAAAGGAAAAAAGGAAACATCTAAGAAACGAGTTACACCTTTCAGTCATTTGTTAACTTACTTTTGCACACAAAAGTAAGTTAACACTCAACACAAAAACAATCATTTCTCTGAAATGGTAAAATGTATGTGCATGTGAAGACTATTGAATAAAAGTTGATAGTTTCTACATTTATTTCACATTCATCTTTTCATTTCAAATCCAAACGGCTTAAGTTAATGGCAAAAATTACACATTCCATTCTACCGTTAACATACTTTTGGAGGGCACTGTAGGTGAAAAACATCTGTACAGTGTGCTGCTTTTTTAATATATTGATGCAAATGTATGTCTTTGAAAGCTTTGCCAAATTAAAAAACTCTTTTTTAAAATTTTCTATAAAAACCCAATTTATTTTGTGCACGAAATACTGTACCTTGATGTGACCATGAGGAGACCACTAAAGTGTGCAAGCTCAATGCATTGAGTAAATGTCAGACTGGAAAATCATTCTGAGTGCAATACAGCACTTCACAGAGAAATGCTCTTATTGCACAGACATTTTCACTTACATCATATAGTAACAAAGAGTATTTGTTCTTTGGTGTTACTTGTATTTTAAAATATATTCTGTTAAATAGGGGACAGTTTCAAAAGATACGATATTGGCATTTTTTTTTTAATAAGCAGATTGTTTTACAACAAACCAACAGTGTACAAACCACCAGTGTACAAATGTGAAGTGCTCTTCATCTTTTTCCTCAGATTCTTTCATCCAGTTGCATCATAATAATCAAATGCTTGAATAAATAAATTACATTTTTAAGCATAATTATATAATAGTAGAATTATAATACATAATTATATAATTATGTAAGTATCTAGTTCTGAATAAATATTTCAAACATCACATTACAGGGATCATTTATAATATTTTAGATCTTCTTCTTTCCAGGACTTCATGATTACCCTGGAAGATACAACAGAGTCACTTGCCCAGACTGTAGAGAGCCTTGGGGTGACACTTCACAGTGGACTGACATAAACTAACCACATAGCGGTAGTTGGTAGCTCCTGCAAATTCTTCCTATACAACATCAGAAGAATCGGCCCCTTTCTTTACATCAACTCTACTCAACTCCTGGTTCATACCATGGCTATTTTTCCTTTGGAGTTCAGTAACTACCTGCTCACTGCCTTCCCTATATGTGCAATCAAACCCCTGCAGCTTGTTCAGAATGCTGCTGATGGGTTGGTCCACAACGTCCCCACATTCTCCCATCCTTTACCCATCCTTGTTTGTAGTTGTTTTTCTTATTTTGTAGTTTTTCTTTCTCATAATAATGGAGATATTGTCCGTCACTTGATTCACTGAATCTCGTACAAGCCCTTGCTTCTGCACATTTCGTGCTGTTTTGTTAAATGTGCTTTATATTTGCACATTGGAAGTGGATATCTGGATAAGAGCTTCTGCTAAATGAAAAAAAGAATGCAAATGTAAATGTAGATACCCACTAGTATATTAGGATACAGTACTAAAACATGGTGCAGAGTACAGATAAGTGAATATTGATATAAATCAGCTCTTGAGCTTCAGCTCCAAAGAGCTTCCTCCATGCATCCTTTCACCCCCAGAAAGTTTTTCCTTTCCAGTATCACTTTCGTAACCTGCAAAAAAATGCAAAGGAACATTTCCAGTTTTGGTAATTTGAACTCAGTGGTAAAATAAAACCGAGAAGCAGGGCTGGATTTTCATCCATTATCACCAGTGCACCAGCGGCCCATCACAATCTGCCAGTCCAGTTCAGCTAAGTGCCATGTCCAGTCTGAAGCTCAACAGTATCTTCGATCGATTTGAACTTACTGGAGTTAGAATCTTCTCAAGAAGGTGATGACCCAAGGAGCCCTGGGGCTCAGGCAGACCTCCTGCTTAGTCTTTTTCAGAATTGCACTGCAGGAACAGCAGACAGAAAACACAGAAGAGTTAAAACCAGTTAGGGCAGACTGTCGTGCAGCACTACTGTGACAAACTGCACCAGGCTCGGTGCCAGGATAAAATACAGAGGGGTGCAATTACAATCCACGGGGGGCGGGGCACAAAAAGTCATAAATGCTATGTAGGCGTCGGGATATAAGGAGACAACTGGGGGTGCACAGCAGACAGAAAACACAGAAGAGTTAAAACCAGTTAGGGCACAAACTGCACCAGGCTCGGTGCCAGGAGAAAATACAGAGGGGTGCAATTGCAATCCATGGGGGGCGGGGCACAAAAAGTCTTAAATGCTATGTAGGCGTCGGGATATAAGGAGACAACTGGGGGTGCACTGAGGTCTGTCTGGGGGTGCAATGCACCCATAAGCACCCCCATAGCGCTGGGACTGAACTGGACCCATCACCAAAGAACTGCAGAGAAAGCATAGCAGGTGTTTGTGTGTGTGTGGAGAGGCAGTGAGTACAAGTCAGCTAACGTGAGGTCAAGTGGGCAAAACATAATTAATAATTAATCAATTCATAATTTACTGTTGGTTGTAATATGTAATGCGCACCACCTTCAACTCAACATATCCGAGACTGAGTTCCTAGTCATCCCAGCCAGGCCGCCGATCCAGCGCGACATCACCGTTCAGCTAGGCTTAATGACACTAACTCCATCCAGGTCTGCAAGGAACCTGGGGGTAGTGATTGATGACCAGCTGCCAGATTATGCAGATTCGCGCTGTACAACATCAGAAAATCAGGTCCTACCTATCTGAATATGCTGCATAGCTCCTTGTCCAGGCACTGGTCTTTTCAACGCTGGACTACTGCAATGCGCTCTTGGCTGGCCTACCTGCATGCACTATTAAGCCTCTGCAATTGATACAGAATGTGGCTGCACATCTGGTTTTCAACCAGCCAAAAATGTTTCATGTTACACTCTTGGTCTCGCTCCACTGCCTCCCTGTAGCTGCCCTAATCATGTTCAAGGCCTTGATGCTGGCGTACAGGGTCACCAACAAAACTGCACCTACCTACTTGAACTCACTTCTGCAACTCTATGTTCCCTCCCTGCCCCTCCCTGCTACCAAATGGCGCCTGGTGGTCCAGTCGCATTGCGGTGTAAAGTCACTATCCAGAACTTTTTCCACCATTGTCCCTCAATGGTGGAATGAACTTCCACACTTCATCCGTTCTGCCGAGTCCTTCTCTGTCTTCAAGAAAATCTGAAGACACAGCTCTTCTGCTCTCACCTGAGCACCTGAAACGCTACCCTTAAAGAAACTTCGCATGTATAAAAAAAATAATCTAATTGTGAAGGAGTAGCCCTTCACCTCACCCCCAACAGGTTAAATGTTTAATGTTAATTGTTTAATTGGTTAAATTGAGGACCCTCATTGTCTATATTCCATCTTGTAAAATAAGTGCTTCAAATCAATCAATTACAACTGAAACAGGTTACATGTTTGTCTTTAATGATTGTTTAATTGTGGTGTTAATTGTTACGTCTTTGTCTTTGAGACCCAGTTAATTGGTCACACCAGCTTAGACTGATTAAATACAGGTGTGTGGCCAGAGGGAGGGGAGACTGCTTGTGAGTGTTGTTTTTTTTTTAATAAATTGTGTTTTTT
Source organism: Megalops cyprinoides (assembly GCF_013368585.1). NCBI lineage: Eukaryota > Metazoa > Chordata > Actinopteri > Elopiformes > Megalopidae > Megalops > Megalops cyprinoides. The sequence goes on along the minus strand of NC_050600.1, from coordinate 7,583,050 downwards.
GTAAAGTTTTACTCCTTCTGCTAATTTATGTGCAGAGCATCGGCCAGCTCTGTTACACTAATGGTTTAACACACCCGGTAACTTTACCTGCTAGTTTGTACCTTGCCTGGCCAACCTTTGAAACCTGGTCATGCAGTACTTCTAATATTGTTGACTCCGTATTGTTTTTCGCTTGTGCCGTATTGTACCTCACTTGTAAGTTGCTTTGGATAAAAGCGTCTGCCAGATCAATAAATGTAAATGTAATGTTGCATATTGTTTATTGTTCATCAGTTTAACTCGTATATACAGTACAGTATAATATGTGTGTGTGTGTTTTCTGTACTGTAAAGTACATATGTGTGTGCGTGTGTGTGTGTGTGTGTGTGTGTGTGTGTGTGTTCTTTTCATTCGTATGGTTGTATTTGATTGCTTTATTGTTTGTCCTGCCAATAAAACACCTTTGAATGTGAATTTGAGAGAGAGAGAGAGAGGGTTGGGAAGCATTGAGAGAGAATGAGAGAGAGACAGACTCGGGGGAGGAGAGTGGGGAAAGGCAGTTGGACTCACATGATCTCGCGGTGTCTGCAGTGTGGGCCGGGCTCGATCAGTTTCACACTCTCGATCCATTTACCCAGCGGGCGACTCTCTGTTTTGACGCAGCGACACCTAAGCTCCATGGCTGTGAGGGGTTAGAGGGCAATCATTGCAGGATCAATCACACATCACCAAGGCAACTGAAACCCTTCCTAAATATCCGTACCAACAAGAAAACTCCAAGTCCACCTTTATGGCTACATTATATAATGTTATGTATGATCATGTAATGTATTGGTCATTGTTCAAAAACAACACCGACCGTACACCAAGCAATTACAAGCACTTTCAATAGAGATGGACTGTATTTTTAAAGTCCAAAACAGAGATGAACAGATCAAAACAACCTAAAGTTGTCAAAAAAACTTATGAGGCTCAACTTAAACAAATGAGGCTAAACAATGTAAATATGTCAGCATTCTGCCTTCATCAGAAAATAGTATTATTCTGTTGGAAATCTATACCTAGCTCTAGGTATATTTAATTAGAGAGGAACTGATTCTATTTTCAGTAAGGCTATTAACAAGTTCTTAACTCACGGCTGCAATTCCACAAAAATGCTCTCTGCCACAAAGGTCTAATTTAATTACAGCAGTCTAATCTGAAATGGATACATGTTAAATCACATTTGTAAACACTCTACCAGCAGAGCTTCCCATCATATTAAGTTGTTCCTTGCATATCCTTTCCCAAAACAGCCCAGAATGCAGAGCAACCTACCTTGAGTGACAGACAAAGACAGGAGATACATGATCAGAGCTGCAGCTGTGAGCCTGGTGCACACGGTAGTCATCTTTTTTAATGGGGCTCACTTGCTTCCCGCAACTTGTGCTGGTGAGGTACAAGGTCAGTTGCGGTAGTGTAGCTTGTGGCTCAGTTGTAGCAGTCGGTTGCGTCTGGTGCTGTATAGGGCTGAGCTGCAGTATCGTTGTGCACGGTTTGGTGGTTGTGTCAGAAGACCACAGCGTGCTCAGAGCTCAGAGCTCACTGTGCTGCCATATAGGAATGACACGGTTTTTAAAGTCCTGGATGAGGGAGGAGTCACCACACTTGCGCAATCGAACACTCCCACTGACCAATGGGCTGTGTATTGCAATCCTTTGAACTGAGGGTTATGATTATTGAACCTGAAGGTTATTTATGCATATATACACGCATGTAAGTCTACATAGAAGAGGAACTGAATAACAAGTGACAATGAAGGGTTAATGATGGAAACAAATTTACATTCATAGGATTGTTATAAATGTATCTATTTAATGACAATCAAATGATTTTTTTGAATTTCCTTAAATGTTGCTGCTGTTCACAATACATATTGCACTGAGATGGGAAAAAAAAATTGAGGCTTCAGGGGTAGTTATATGCATTATACTGTGTGATGACTAGCTGATCATTTTCTGTCACCTCATTAATGAAAAATGAGAAAAAAGTAAGTCCTCAGCCTTGCTGTGGACAAATAGTGAGTTTGTCTCACAGGCAGAATACTGATCTCTGTGATCTATGTGTTGTGACTGTGTATGGAAATGATGTCACAAATGAATTAACAGTGTTAACCATAAACTAATATCTGGGTGCACAGTGCACTGTGAAGACAGAGTGGCTCATATTCTGCACTCTGCTACAGTTATAATGCTAAAAATAACACTGAATTGCACAGAAATAACACCATTATTTACTTTTTTCCCACTCATGTAACGTTATCTAAAATGACCAATTGCATTCAAAATGTAACAAAAGAAAGACAACCTATACGTTAAATCTGATTTTCACATTCTGTCTGAGCGCATGTGACCAGCTGTTAAAGTTTAACAGTAATACTGTGCCTGTTCTTCTTCATCACACATGTCAATTAAGAACAGCTGGGCTGCAGTGGGTGGGACTGTTTACATTGTGATTAAATTCCAGATACATGCTTTTCTGTAGCCAAGCAGTGACGTTGAATGTTAGGTTAGGACCACCACAATGAATCTCTAAGAACACCTTTTTATCCCTACAGTTCCAAAGAAATGGGAAATTAGTTAGTGGGAAATTCTTGTCAGCCCCATGCTGAAAAACTTGGGCAAACTAAGACTTAGTTATGCAGTATTAGTCATTAAGTCCAGGCTTACATACCACTCAAAGCCTTTTTAATACTCTGCACAGACACTGTGCCAAAAAAAAACGTCACAAGCAGTTTTCTTCTACAGCATAGTCATAAGTGTGCCAGTCTTATTATTTAAATTATATTTTATATTTTTACTGTGTATTACTGTTATAGAACTTTGCATCTTATGCTAAGATGCTGCTTGGTCGTGTATTTTGCCTGCTTGTTTTCAGGTCTACATTTTAATTCAGATTATACACACCTTGAACAAAGTTCCTCTTGTGGTGCCTCTCATGATTTATGGAAAATACTTAATCTACCTGACAGTAAAAATTTGCAGAGAGCTGGGATACAAATGCAGTTATCATCATTAAAGTCTGCATAGAACAAAGAGAATGACAGCTTTGACATTCCAACGGTGGAGTACCGAATTTCCCTTTTGGCTTCAAAGCAACTTCAAGATAAACATGTGAAAACTCTTTAAGGGCCTATTGCTGTTAGATAGCCTCTCATGAAAGTATTACTGCTTATTAACTTGCAGAACTGTTAAAGCTTCATCAGCATGAACAATTAAAGCTAATTATGAGATAATATAGATAAAGACCGTACGTGCCAAGTATACAGAAAATAAAAAAAAAATTCCACTTTGATCAAGTAGAACGCCTTAATTAAAAATGTTTGTCAATATTAAAACTTGACATTAAATCAAAAGAATAAGTACAGGGCAGAATTCATTTCTCAGTTATTTCACACTTTAGCAAGGTTGTATCTAGAGTAACTAAATTTAGCAAGGTTGCCTGAACATGTTGCATATGTCAGGGTCCCCCATCACAGTTGCTCAAGCCCCACACACAGAGCCCAGACATACTTTTTCCTTACTCCATGCTGCGCATTCTCGCCCTCACACAGTGACTCACATGACCCTCCTCTCACCTACACTAAGGTCATTGACTTCTTCTTCAAATCATATACAGTATTTGTTCATTTAACACTTAAGCCCAAACCACTTCCCCTGTTTTTGGGGAAATGGTCATTGATTCAAGGAAAGGATCACAGGCACAAAACAAAGTAAACGGAAGATCTGCAAAATGTTTATCAATATTGAAACTTGACATTAACTTGAAAAAACAAGTACAGTTCAGAAATACATTTCTCAGTTATTTCACTTGAAAAACTTGTTAACATTTTACTGTTTGCAAAACTTTTAAATAAAATTAATACTTAATGACATGGTCCAGAAGCAATATATTTAAAACATTTCTAGCAAAATAAATTGTCTCTTGGAATGAAGTGTGGTCCAGACTGCTAAACTCTATTCTTGGGAAAATGGTCATCGATTGAGGGGGGGGAGATAACAGGCAGCAAATGGAAGATTTGCAAAGGCTATGGAGACATTTGTATAGCCCGACAACTACAGTAGTAGCTGATGGAACAACATGGGGAAGCTCTCCTCTGCAGAATGCATTGCTCAAGCGTACTGTTCATAAGAAGTTCTGACTAATGCTGTCATGCTGTGACAAGGAGTTCCACCACAGCCACTTGTCCTCATTGCAGAACTCAACTGAAGGATGCTAGAAGCTTTAATAACAAAGATTTACCTTATACTTCCTAAAAATTAAAGCAGTTCAGGAACTAAGACAGCCAATGTTTAATTTTTTTTGGATGAAATGGGAAAATTTTAAAATCTCAATATCAAATATGTGAATTAAGAGGCCATGACAGCCCATTTGGTACAATTTTTTGCTCACAATAGTTATCTGGCATATAATTAACACAGTAAAAGCAGTAAGAATTATGAACATTTGTATGGGCATATCAGTCACATAAACTACAATATCTGCACTGAACAAACTGCTGAATTATTTTATACTGAGAGCTGAGACGTTTTGTGAGCCATAGCATCTGTAAGCCATAGCATCCCAGGCAAGGACTGACTGAAACACCTGGATACTGATGGCATTGAGATGCAAGCGACATTTCCCAGAGCCACCCCATGCATGGCCGCGACTGATGCTTTTTAAAGGTCTTTTGAGAAAAGCCAGCATAATTCATAAACTTCCACTATGTACATCCAAAAGTGATGGACACATTCTGTCCGTCAAACCCATACCATTGAAGACAGAGGTGAGGTTCACTCCTGCTCCACTCTCACCCTCTGCCATCTGTGTCCCATCTCTACAGCCTTTGCTGGTCCCACAGAGAGGATTGCATCATTTTTTGGTTCATCATACATTTATTTAAAAAAAATTCTTTCTCTATATTTTAAAGGTTACTGTTCAACATCAGAAGAAGATTGCCATACTGCGTGTCCATGTCCACTTTGTCATTTTCCATATGTCACTTTCATATCACAGCTGTAGTTCACAAGACAGCGAGCCATGCTGTCTGTCACTGAACACCACACTTCCCCTCTCTCACTGTCTGGACTTCTGGAATTGCCCGCTGTCTGATACTGCTTATGTCATTGCTTTTGGACAAAGGTCAAAAGGGTGGCACTGAGATGACACTACCGCTCATGTGTACATCTGAATTCTAATTAATGCGATAAGGTTTTTTGCCGCCTTTGATTGCTAATGGCCAGATGACGGTCGCTTTCCTGGTCTAAGCAGAAGAGCACATTTTCACTTCCTCTTGTTACTCTTTCCAGCAAGTTTGTCATCAGTGAATCTGGAGACACATTTCCCTCTTTATCTCTGTTAAAGTTACTATTTTTAAGGTGATGATCGTTTGGCCGCTTCTGAGCCAGAGAGACATTATGAGTAATGTTCATGGTGTATTTTATGCTCTAAAGGCTGTTTGCAAATTATAGTAAGGCAAGCAAGTGTGAAAAGCAATATTTTGATGCTAGTGCATGACACTGTGTATTATACGTACAAATACATGGAATATATGGAGCAGGGTGTTAGTTTTTCTCAGGATACTCAAACCACAGATAAAATGGATTCTATCACTTGCCTGGAATCAATATGAAATCGTTTCATTGAAATGTATACAAATCATCATCAATAAGTCCATTATGAGGACTTATTTATCATGTTTGTGACTACTTAAGATGTGCTTGTTTTTTTATTTTATATTGTTGGGAAAATGGTCATCGATTGGGGGAGGATAACAGGCGGAAATTGCAGCACATGGAAGATTTGCAAAGGCTATGGAGACATTTGTATAGCCCGACAACTACAGTAGTAGCTGATGGAACAACATGGGGAAGCTCTCCTCTGCAGAATGCATTGCTCAAGCGTACTGTTCATAAGAAGTTCTGACTAATGCTGTCATGCTGTGTGTTTATACTCAGTTGGGACTTTCATATCCCTTTGTAAAAGGCTGCTAATTGCAACTCACAAGAAACTGAGGCCCTTGCAACCCTGTGTAAATTAAATCCACAGACCTGTTTTGAATCTTATTTGATTCAAATATTTGATACAGAGATTTTTACCTTTTACCGTTTCATGTGGAAACATTGGGAAGACGCATCAGAACCGCTTCAATTTCTAGACAGTATCTGCTCAGCTTTCATAATTAAAGTTGTCTTGTGGCTGGGTTCATCAATGAGGATCAGTGACTGTCATGGAACTCTGTGAGCATATATATTATCCATCAGAAGAGATGTTTTTCAGGGTGAAATGAATTTATTCAGAGCTCATAAATGTGTACCACCCATTTTAAAAGATATGTGCATATGTATATTAAGTCTGAATATCAGAAACTCAAACCTGCTAAAATGAGGTGCGCGGCAGTGTAGCATAGTGGTTAAGGAGCAGGACTCATAACCAAAAGGTTGCCGGTTCAATCCCCGCTGGGACGCTGCTGTACCCTTGGGCAAGGTACTTAACCCACAATTGTCTAAGTAAATATCCAGCTGTATAAATGGATAACATTGTAAAGAACTGTAACCTATGTAAGTCGCTTTGGATAAAAGCGTCTGCCAAATGAATAAATGTAAAAAAAAAAATAATCAGTGCTCATAAGCTGGAACATTATTTCACATTTTTAATATGTTTTAATAAGAGAATATGGACTAAGGGTCAGGTCAGAACACAGATATCTTTCCAAGGAATGAAACTGTATGTCATTTTGAGGAAGCTCCCGCTCAGACACGCATCACCCACATGAGACGGTTCCCATATCAGAATTGGTGCAGTGGAAACATGGATGTGCAACATCTCTGGGAACTAAAGTGGGGCTGACACACGTGTATCTCAAGCATGAACTGGCATCTGTCCTTGTACAACAACCATTTAACCAAAAGACTGAAAAAATAAAGAAAGGCTAAAGGAGCAGGAGACTTGCCTCATGTGATTATAACAGTTCCAGACCACAGAGAGCAGAGTGCGAGAGTTCAGAAATACAATAAACAAAATAAGTCTTCCATGTTATAGTTTTGCAATTCAGCCAAGGGATACTGAACAGACAATGCTGCAAGAGATCTTCAGAGTTTGATTAGTGAGTGGCAGTGTCGCATAGTGGTTAAGGAGCAGGACTTGTGCCCAAAAGGTTGCCGGTTTGATTCTCTGCTGGGGCACTGCTGTTGTACCCTTGGGCAAGGTACTTAACTTCCAATCACCTCAGTAAATATCCAGCTGTATAAATGGATAACATTGTAACTGATGTAAGTTGCTCTGGGTAAGAGTATCTGCTTAAATGCCTGTAATGTAATTAACTTATTTACTCACTTTTTTCACAATGCAAAAATACACCCTACATACTAGAGCCTAGTGCTGGGCACATGTTCTCATGAAGTTCCATCACAGCCACTTGTCCTCATTGCAGGACTCAACCAAAGGATGCTAGAAGCTTTAATAACAAAGATTTACCTTATACTTCCTAAAAATTAAAGCAGTTCAGGAACTGAGACAGCCAATGTTCAATTTTTTTTGGATGAAAATTTTAAAATCTCAATATCAAATATGTGAATTACAAGGCCATGACAGCCCATTTGGTACACTTTTTTTTTGCTCACAATAGTTATCTGTCATATAATTAACACAGTAAAAGCAGTAAGAATTATGGACATTTGTATGGGCATATCAGTCACATAAACTACAATATCTGCACTGAACAAACTGCTGAATTATTTTATACTGAGAGCTGAGACGTTTTGTGAGCCATAGCATCTGTAAGCCATAGCATCCCAGGCAAGGACTGACTGAAACACCTGGATACTGATGGCATTGAGATGCAAGCGACATTTCCCAGAGCCACCCCCTTCCATGGCCGAGACTGATGCTTTTTAAGGTCTTTTGAGAAAAGCCAGCATAATTCATAAACTGCCACTATGTACACCCAAAAGTGATGGACACATTCTGTCTGTTAAACCCATTGAAGACAGAGGTGAGGTTCACTCCTGCTCCACTCTCACCCTCTGCCATCTGTGTCCCATCTCTACAGCCTTTGCTGGTCCCACAGAGAGGATTGCATCATTTTTGGTTCATCATATATTTATTTTTTCATTTTTTGCCCCTGTTTGCAACCTTATTTCAGAACTGCTTATGGTATGTTAAGCTTGTCTCACAGAGATAGCCAGTACATTTGCTCAGGAGCACTTGGGCAAGACAAACACAGTCCTCCCTTACACTGCACTGTGGGTTCCAGGTCACTGTCTTCAAGTGACACAGCTGGGATAGAACCCGGGCCACAGAGATCAGCTGGTGTTCAAAGCAAACGCCTTAACCACTGAGAAACTCAGGAACCCTGTCAATCATTTATTTCATCAGCAAGCAGCCTAATTACAAGCAATGTTGATGCTACATACCATCACTACTCTAACACCCTTTTTGTTCCATCTTTTTGTGACTGTGATGGCTGTGGTGAGAATTATGTGGATGTGGCTGCACATTAAAACAGGCCATATAACCCCCACACCTCTGTACAGATCAGATCATCTGCAGAGGGAATTCCCTGGTGGGTGAACAAATTAGTATTCAGTGGAAGTGGGTGAGGCAGAAAGTTTGCAATTGCAACTGACCCACATGCTGCTCTGTAACTAATCTGTCTCAGGCTGTTGTCATATTAAAATTGCTTGGGTGACGCCCTGCAAACAGTTACTCCAATTAACTGCTTCTGCCGGGTGCCATGTGGTCCACAACATGCCAAAAAAATTAAATACAAGATATTCTGTACTCCATTGTGTGTATCTGTGTGTTTGTGTGTGTGTGTGTGTGTGTGCGTGTGTGTGTGTGTGTGTGTGTGTGTGTGTATGTGTGTGTGTGTGTGTGTGTGCGCGTGTGTGTGTGTGTGTGTGTGTGTGTGTGTGTGCGCGTGTGTGTGTGTGTGTGTGTGTGTGTGTGTGTGTGTGTGTGTGTTTGTGTGTGTGTGTGTGTGTGTGCGTGTGTGTGTGTGTGTGTGTGTGTGTGTGTGTGTTTGTGGTCCTACAAATTAACCATTGCCAAGTTCATGAGAAAAACAGAAGGAAGGGAGAGAGGCAGAGAAATGAGTCAGAGGGTGTGACACAAGGTAAATGTTGTTCCTCAAGAATAAGCCTTATCACCATGCTCTTTAACTGCATAACGAGGAAGCAAGCACGAACACTGACAGAGCTGTTTGAGAATATGATGGTCAATATAGCTACATAGAATTTTCCTTAGCAGTGAAACTTTTATTACTTGATAAGATTATAACTGTGACTGACAGGAATATTTGGCAGTTATGAATGGGGTCAAATTCCAGTTTAAGGGTGAGATTTGTGTTGTTAGTTTTGCAGAGAAAAAAAAAAGTATGTAGTGGAGAATGGGCTCCCTGGCAAGAATTAGTACTGGTGCATCTTGAAAGTGGACAAGAGAGATATCAAGGTTAACAAAATGCACTGTGAGAGGCTTCAAGTGCCATGAGGATAGGGGTTAGTGGGCAGTTACTTGGAATAGTATGGGCAACGAAATTAGTTGTGAAGATTCAGCAGTGAGAACAATGTGGAAAGCCACACATGCATACAACTTCCTGCGTACAATAGCTTTTGCCTCTCAATGAAATTAAATTCTCCAGAGATTTCTGTAGGTAATATGCACACTGCAATTCTACACTCCACACCAGCTCTCATGAAACATACTTTTTTAATAAACATAAATTAGGAAAATTGCACCTTCATTGCTACTTATCAAGTCTAATAGTGAGAGCACTGGTTATGGACCAAATGCTTGTCTCAGAACCAATGTGTGTCGCAAGTTGTTTAGGTTTAACTTTAATGGATCTTATACCATTTCAGCACATTTCACCTGGGCCACAGAGTCAGTCTTGGAGCTGTACACTGACAGCATTTCTAGTGTAAGAGTTACAGCCTATGGTGCTGACAACGCAGGCAGAAATACTGCCTTTTAAACTGCCTTTTTAAGTAATTTGTTTCATGAAGTAATAGTTAAATCATGTGTAAGCTAAATCATCTGAGGACATTGCTGTACACCAACATTTGGTCACTTGATTTGTGCTGGAACTTTAAACAAAAGCTGCACAGCTTTCCAAAAAAAACCTCCTCTTTCTAGTTAAAAACTACAAGCCTTTTATACTGAACTGACCACATGTGTCCTTTGCCCTTCCACTGCCTTTCAACTTTATCCAAGCATAAAACCCCAGAGTAAACACTTCCCAGAGTTTGTTCCAATGTGTTTCTTCAGTTAATTTCTTGAAGCTAAGATGCAATTTTCTAGTTGCAAACGAATCTACTAAAAACTAAGGCATTTTTTAAACAGTTCATTTCCTCACCTGTATTTCTAATATGGGTCATATTTTGTCAAACTGAACAACATGGTTTAATAAATCCTTGCCTTGACAAGTCATAGTGTTTAAGAGTTACAGCCTATGATGTTGATGTTAATTGTGTGCCAATGTACAGTACCAGTCAAAAGTCTCGACACACCTGATTAAGATGATGAAAAACATGCATTGAAAGACATTTTGATGTCTTTGATTTTGAAGACCTACGCTTAAATGCTTGAAACTTGTTTCTTAGACCAATATAAATAAAAATATAAAAAGGTGATTCTATAATTATAAAAAGGTAATTGAATTTCTTTAAAAAATGTATTTTAAAAATTAATTTAAAAAAATGTTTTTGAATACTTTGCCTACCAATCTGAAATATAAGATGGTTTTGATCTGTTTAACACTTTTTAGTCACTGCATAATTCCATTTGTGTTATGTCATAGTTTTGTTGTCTTTACTGTTATTCCAAAATGTGGAAAATGTGCAAAAATAAAGAAAAATAAATGTGTCCAAATTTTTGACTTGTACTGTAATTGTGAGAATGTAATTATTAATGAATGTGTCATTTAAGATTATACTTAATAGTTCTGAACTCGACCTGAAATGACACTAGTTGTATAGGCGAGGGACTACGGAGTATACCAATAGCATAATGATTCTATGAGCGCGTAAATAGCAGTTCTCTCTCCGTACAGTGATCAGCTGCAGCAAGTAAGACGGACGATGAGCATCGAGTTACGATAAATGAATTTATTGTTACAATGTATGGTCTTCCAAAATAACAAACAGTAGATAATGCGATGGAAAAGACAGAGTACAACAGAGAGGCAAAGAATAATGAATGGACTATAAGGGGAGTACGAGGGGTGTTAGCAAGTGAGGAATGCGTTCCTCACTGTCCACTTTTGTGCCACATGTTGTAATCTTTATTATGGACCCATCGTGCCTCCCTGCTATATACATCATTGACATGCATGTGAAATTAGCTTTCAAATGACACCAAACATGATAATGTTGCACCTGGGGATGACCATTTTCCATACTTTTGACAAGAGATGGACAGGGTCTTGAGTATGGCTGTGCTGTAGGTTGCCTGGCAGCAGACAGAGTCCAGAGTCCAGGATGCAGCTGCTCTTAGCGTGACCTGCTGACCAGAGACTAGCGACAAGGGTTGGATTGCTGCTACCCCCCGGTTGAGTTGCTTAATGGTCATGTTTGGTGGGTGTTGCATGGTAGCTGAGGTATCCAGATGTCTGTTGCACCCTCCCGACCTCCTGCAAGCCCAGAGGTAAACATTTGCAGTCCTTTGGGGGGTTTTGCGGGACATGTGGTCCTGTAAATTGCCCTACACTTTCCAGTGAAAAACCACAAACCCAGAGCCCTTGACCTCTGCGAGTTCAGCCACTGACTCAGTATTCTCAGCCTGACAGTTCCTGCACTCTGCTGTCTCTTTCTCTTATCCCATCACTTAGACCGTCTTTCATCACAACGCACTGCAAAGGCAATAGCACTTGAGTGAAGCCTTATACGCCAAACAGTAGCTGCTGAGTTACTCTTTTGCTAGAAATAAGTTTACACTTTGCCAACAGTACGCTGCTTGTCAGAAAGAAAGTGTTTCGGCCGGTGTTTTCCTGTTTCCTGTGACTTGCACTGTGAAAGTCAGCCATTTACTGCATGTGAGTGTACGGAAGGATTGTGTCTGTCTCCCCTCAGCATTCCACACACCTGCACAGACACTGTTGTGGTGATACAAGCCTAATTTACAAAGAGTGATTGGAGTGGCAGTATAGCACAGTGGTAAGGAGCAGGGCTCGTATCTGAAAGGTTGTTGTTTTGAATCCCCGCTGGGGCACTGCCGCTGTACCCTTGGGCAAGGTATTTAACCCAGAGTTGCCTCAGCAAAATAGCCAGCTGTATAAATGGATATCATGTAAAAATTGTAACATAGGTAAGTCACTCTGAATAAAAGTGTCTGCTAAATGACAATAATGTAATGTAATGTGATTCCAAAAAGGCCTGCACAAAGGTGGAAAAGCAAATAAAAATAAAAAACAAGCACATCTTAAGTAATCATAAAGATGATAAATAAGTCTTCATAATGGACTGTGACTTTAACTTTGTATACATTTCAATGAAACGATTTCATATTGATTCCATGCAAGTGATAGAATCCATTTTATCTGTGATTTGAGTATCCTGAGAAAAACTAACACCCTGCTCCATATATTCCATGTATTTGTACGTATAATACACAGTGTCATGCACTAGCATCAAAATATTGCTTTTCACACTTGCTTGCCTTACTATAATTTGCAAACAGCCTTTAGAGCATAAAATACACCATGAACATTACTCATAATGTCTCTCTGGCTCAGAAGCGGCCAAACGATCATCATCTTAAAAATAGTAACTTTAACAGAGATAAAGAGGGAAATGTGTCTCCAGATTCACTGATGACAAACTTGCTGGAAAGAGTAACAAGAGGAAGTGAAAATGTGCTCTTCTGCTTAGACCAGGAAAGCGACCGTCATCTGGCCATTAGCAATCAAAGGCGGCAAAAAACCTTATCGCATTAATTAGAATTCAGATGTACACATGAGCGGTAGTGTCATCTCAGTGCCACCCTTTTGACCTTTGTCCAAAAGCAATGACATAAGCAGTATCAGACAGCGGGCAATTCCAGAAGTCCTGACAGTGAGAGAGGGGAAGTGTGGTGTTCAGTGACAGACAGCATGGCTCGCTGTCTTGTGAACTACAGCTGTGATATGAAAGTGACATATGGAAAATGACAAAGTGGACATGGACACGCAGTATGGCAGTGTTACTCAGATCTTCTTCTGATGTTGAACAGTAACCTTTAAAATATAGAGATGAACCAAAAAATGATGCAATCCTCTCTGGGGGACCAGCAAAGTCTGCAGAGATGGGACACACAAAACATGTCAAAAAAATTTTACCAAATGGGATGTCATGGCCTCTTAATTCACATATTTGATGTTGAGATTTTAAAATTTTCCCATTTCATCCAAAAAAAAAATTAAACATTGGCTGTCTCAGTTCCTGAACTGCTTTAATTTTTAGGAAGTATAAGGTAAATCTTTGTTATTAAAGCTTCTAGCATCCTTCGGTTGAGTTCTGCAATGAGGACAAGTGGCTGTGATGGAACTCCTTGTCACAGCATGACAGCATTAGTCAGAACTTCTTATGAACAGTACGCTTGAGCAATGCATTCTGCAGAGGAGAGCTTCCCCATGTTGTTCCATCAGCTACTACTGTAGTTGTCGGGCTATACAAATGTCTCCACAGCCTTTGCAAATCTTCCATTTGCTGCCTGTTATCCCCCCCCCCCTCAATCGATGACCATTTTTCCAAGAATAGAGTTTAGCAGTCTGGACCACACTTCATTCCAAGAGACAATTTATTTTGCTAGAAATGTTTTAAATATATTGCTTCTGGACCATGTCATTAAGTATTAATTTTATTTAAAAGTTTTGCAAACAGTAAAATGTTAACAAGTTTTTCAAGTGAAATAACTGAGAAATGTATTTCTGAACTGTACTTGTTTTTTCAAGTTAATGTCAAGTTTCAATATTGATAAACATTTTGCAGATCTTCCGTTTACTTTGATTTGTGCCTGTGATCCTTTCCTTGAATCAATGACCATTTCCCCAAAAACAGGGGAAGTGGTTTGGGCTTAAGTGTTAAATGAACAAATACTGTATATGATTTGAAGAAGAAGTCAATGACCTTAGTGTAGGTGATAGGAGGGTCATGTGAGTCACTGTGTGAGGGCGAGAATGCGCAGCATGGAGTAAGGAAAAAGTATGTCTGGGCTCCATGTACGGGTCCTCAGGCAACTGTGAGCAACATGTTCAGGCAACCTTGCTAGATACCATCTCTCACAGTTCAACTAATACTTGACCTGAGGGGTTGTCAACACTTCTGGCAGCGATCACGTTAAGTGCTTCAAATGCACAGAATTCCATGAAGCTCAGTGCAGATATTGGTATTGATACGCAGGAATGCCCATTTTTGGTCTTACAGGCGGAAGTCTGGGGGTGCAGTCTGAGATAGAGTTCCTATACTGGTCTGCGTTTGAGTCCACGCCTGTGCCCTGACAATTTTAGCTGCAAAGCAAAGCTGACATATCCAAAACCATGGTAGCTATGAGCTATAATGATTTGTAGCATTTTTGGGCATATGTCCAAAGCTAAGGCATTTAGTGGGGAGCAAGGAGAGGGGTGTGTATTGTGCAGGCAGGTGGCAATGTAGCATAGCGCAGCTTTCCCAAACCTCTCCTGGAGGACCCCTTGTCCTGCGTGTTTTAGATCTCTCCCTGCTCCAACACAGCTGATTCAAATGGTCAACTCGTTATAAACTCCTGACGCTGCCTAATAACAAACTGATCATTTAAATCAGCTGTGTTGGAAATTGCCTCAGTAGAATATCCAGCTCTATAAATGGATAACATTGTAACTGTTGTAATTCGCCCTGGGTAAGAGTTTCTGCTAAATGCCAATAATGTAATGTAATGTGTGTGGTCAGGACAGCCAGGCTGTGAGAAAGGAAACAAGGTGCACCTGTGCTTTATTATTAATTAAACAGGTCAAACAGGACCTTGAGAAGGTTACTTAAACCCAGAAAAATATAGGGTGAGTGGGTGAGGTGACTCAGCTTGTGGAGGGGAGCGGTCCCCTTTTCGTGTGCTGTCTTGTGCTCTGCATGGTTGCAGTGAAACTGGAACTGAGCTGAAGCGTTGGGAGGAGGGGGAACTCAACCAGGGGGGAAGCCAGACAATGATGACATTTGGAGGAGCTGCTCAGTGGGTCAGGGGTCCTGAGTACCGAAGAAACCAGACCGGATGGGTGAACCGGCCACATTATGGGGTGCCAAATGTGACAGAATGGAAAGAATGCCTTCTGTGCTACAAAACGCATAAATTCATTGAAACCATATCACAACGTCACGCCTTTTGTCCACGAAAAAATTTGTGTTTCGTAGCACAGAAGGCATCCTGTCCACGAAAAAAGGTCTGTTACATTTGGCGCCCCATACATTCTCAGTTGATTAGATAAGGGAAGCCAGTTAATTCTGTTGCAGCTCTGTGTGTGTGTGAGACAGATGCTGGTAATAGAGGTGCACTGAGGTTGTCAGCTGACCTGTGTCCAGTGTGCTGGCAGTGATGCAGGGATCCAGTCTACCTAGAAGCAGGCAGGTGAGAGGAGCCTTTGGGTGCTGTTGCAGTCAAGCTCATTTTCATGCCGGTTCCTGCCTCTCTGCTGTACATTCCTGCCATTCATATCGTCCGCTGATCAATGTTTTTCATTTGGTGTCCCACAGCTGAATCAGCAGTCAGATATTTAAACACTAACTTCTTATGAACCCATGGGAGGGTGAGCCTGAAATTTGTTAGGCAAATAAGCAAGACAATCATCTTGGTAAGGTTTGACCAATGATGTGTAATATTACATTATGTTATGAAATATATTGCATTATGTGTAATGCATTCCATCATGTTCATTCAGCTTGTGTGAATACATTTATGCTCTGATTTGCTGGGAGTTGCTCTGGGTAAGAGCGTCTGCTAAATGAATGTAATGCATTAGACAATTTATGATGACTGTGTAACAAATTCTCGATTCAAAACTATGTATGCAGTGGCCTGTTGGGGGAAAAACAAGTGTTCTTGTACTGAAGCACTGCTGTTGTGTTGGACATCGTCGCCTGTGCGGGGACTAGGAGATCTACATGTCAGCGCACGTATTTGAGGACGTCTTTGGCGGAAAACCCAGACGATGCCAGCATGCTGAACCACTCACTGGGCCAAGAACCTATCTGCAGCACGCCAGCTGTGTTTGTTTTAGCAGTATCATGTATTACAGTTATATTGTTCCTCTATTTCTGTGAATGAGCTTGTATAAATCTTCTTTTCTTGGGAAAGCAATAGGGCAGGAGGTAACGAGCAGAAGTCAGGTCTGTGTTAGTCATCTGCCAGAGGGAAACTCTGTGGGAGGATATTTCTCTGTCGGGGAGCAGTCCTGATCGCTGCTAATTATGCCACAAACCTCACAATCAATTCATGGATCTCTTTCTTTCAGTTAGTTCAAGTTCAAAATGCTAGGATTGGAATGCTCCAATGTGTGTGTCGGTTTCACATTCAGAGAAAGTCATTTGCAATGTTTCAGCTTATGTGACTAATAATAATGACTAAACTGGAAGGTTTCCCATACCAGCTTATTCCAGCCTTTCCCATAAACCAGAGAAGACAGTTATCAGTTTATAATGGAAAACCCACGGTTCTTTAGCTTAGCAGAATCTTTTCAGCAGAATATACCCATTTGGTTTGGTGATTTGGTTTCACTGATGTACACCAAGAATATTTTAATGAAAGATTCAGTCTAGAATATTTACAGTCTAATAAATGTGCCAACAGCAACAACTCTTGCTTGGAGAATATAGCAGCTGATTTATTTAGCAAATTCTTTTAGTCATTTAGCAAACACTGTTATCCAGGGTGACTTAGAAAGGTTACAATTTTTACACATTATTCATTCATACAACTGGATGTTTACTGAGGCAATTGTGGGTTAAGCACCTTGCCAAAGGGTACAACAGTAGGGCCCCAGCGGGGAATTGAACCAACAACTTTTTGGTTATGAGCTATGCTCCTTACCACTATGCTACACTGTCACTCTGTGTAGTACAGTGGTAAGGAGCATACACTGATATAGCACACATTTGTCTTGACATGCCTGAAGTTTCCACCTGACTTGCTGGGTGCATCCCTGGGCTGGCGATTTGGGTTTGACATGTACTGTATAACGTGGAAGCTATTTGAGTTTAAGCTGCATCTTTTAAAAACATCTAAGTTTGTCCAGAACACGCCAAACAAAATTTTCAATTTAATGCGGGATTTTGGTATATTTTAAGAAATCTGCTCCAAATGTAGCTTTAGTATATTTCGTCTTGGTGTCAAGGTAATAGCAGTTGTAGTAAGGGTAATGGGAGGACAGGATTATGATCCAGTCTGGCCCCTTACCCTGTATAAAGGTGGATCTGTCTCTTCTCTGTCAGGCATGGATGGATGTCAAAAAGATAACAAACAGTCCTCGGCAAACAGAATCATACTTACATCTGTTCTATCATGGTGATGATGGAGTTTCCTATAGTCAAAAATGTTGCAGTTCAGCACAAGGGAAAATTGGATGATGAAGTTCATATATTGAAGCCCTAGGATTGCGACAACGAGGGCTGAAAATGCTCCAAGCACCACATCGATGGCTGAAGACATTGAACCAGCAGAATCCAATGAGGGACCCTGGTGACGCCCAGTGGGCGCTGGTACAGATATCAGAAAATGACCTCTGTGATCAACCTGGAAAGGTGGGGATTGGACAGAGCCGCTCCGAAGGCCTGTTCTCTAAAGCACATCTTCTTCTTCTGTTAGTGACCTGCCCCTCATCTTTGTTCTTTCCTGGCTTGGCAACCATCCTGTAAATACAATTCTGAGGTCCTGGGATTTGGTCCCGTTCAGCATTCCACAAAGCTGTATGGTGTTCGGTGAGAAAGCATTTCCAGTCTTGCTACTTTTCCCCTTCATGGAATTAACTACAAAATAAAATTGGTCTTGACTGTTTAATACCCCTGGAGGATTTTAAACGTTTGATTAAGTAAGATTTGGTTACTGATTGCTCTTGCATCTAACTAAATTGTGTTGTGTTTATGTTCCCCTTATCTCTTTATTCCAATTCAGATTTTATTATTATCTTTATTTTGATGCATCAGTTGTCCACTGTTAACTGTTTCACTGCTGTCTTGGCCAGGACTCCCTTGTAAAAGGTGGCAGTGTAGCATAGTGGTAAGGAGCAGGACTCATAACCAAAAGGTTGCCAGTTTGATTCCCTGCTGGGACACTGCTGCTGTACCCTTAGACAAGGTGCTTGACCCACAATTGCCTCCGTAAATATCCAGCTGTATAAAACAAACTGTAACCAATGTAAGTTGCTCTGGATAAGAGCATCTGCTAAATTCCAATAATGTAATGCAATGTAAAAAGAGATTTTGAATCTCAATGGGATTGTTCCTGGTAAAAACAAAGGCTAAATAAACACACGGAACTCTCCAGTTCTTTTGGTTCAAGCTGTTCATCACATGTTTCAGGCTTGTAGCAGCTAAAGATTGAAAGGATAGTCCTGTCAGCACTTCGATAACCATGTTAAGTCTCAAGCAGGGTGTTTGACAGGCTGTGCAGGCTGCTCAAATATGTGTAGGAAAGCAGATCCGACACTAGAGGGCAGCAGCCTGTTCCATCATGGCATGAAGTTGCTGCATCCATACACACCCGTGGTTCTTACCCTGTTTTGGGTCACAGACCCCTTTGAGAATCTGATGAAAGCTGTGGACCCCCTCCCCACAAAAAATGCATCTAAACACATACCCAAAAAACGCTATGACGTAATTTGTACGGAAAGCAGTAACTGCATTACATATTTACATTTACTTTTATTCATTTGGCAGACGCTTTTCATCCAAAGCGGCTGACAAGTGAGGCAGAGTACAACACAAGAATAATCAACATGCCCAGTGTTTGTTTACATAAAGTGAGAAGCATATAATATAGTAAAAGTATCATGGAATATAATGAGTGGCCACTTTATTAGGTATATTTGTTCTTTCCATGAAATAGACTGCTCATTCAGTGACAGCATCACATGGTCAGACTATGCTCTTTCAGACAAGTAGGTGGATACTACCTACAGACTGTGTGTGTTTGCAATTCAAAGGGAAAAAAAAACAATAGATTTAAGTGTCCTTGAACGCAGCAAAGTAGTGGGCTTCAGACATGCAGGTTATGGGTGTATCAGAAAAAGCAACCCTGCTGTGGTTTTTAGACAGATCATTGTCGTGGGTGTGTCGAGAATTGTCCGACACCCAAACACATCCCAATGCACAAAACAGATGCACAAAAATGGAATTCATAAGCTTGGGCCAGCTCTGTGACATATCTGAGGCATGGATTTCATAGAACTGTGGATCTGCCAAATCAGCACTGGTCAACATTGAGTTCTTTGTATTTCATTGTAAATACATGCTATTATCTCATGCTTAGGTAACATTGTGCATCCACAACTATCAAACAATATTACAAAAACTATCCTGAAAGGAAAAAATTGCAATAAACACTGGAAAAGACTAATTTATTACTTTAAAGTAAATCATGACCCAATGTAAACAAAGAAGAATGTCCAGTGAATGCATTTCTCCAGGTGTTGAAAGCAATATATCATTCTGTACTGACAGCACTATCTACCTGTCAAAAAAAGGAAAGAAGTGATGTTACTAGCCACCAGAATGCTTCTGGATTCTTGAGAATTCTTCAGGATTCTTCTATGGTTTCTTTCCGTCTACTTATATCTGGGCTGTGGCTAGAGGTCCATGCATTTCAGCATCATAGTGTAGCATAATTCCATTCTGCAGCGTATAAATCTGCCCACCACAGTTTCCTAACTACATTCATTTTGTTTGAAGACTCTAAGTGTATGAGGATCTCGCCATGAGGTATCTATTCCTTCATCTCATGTATCACAAAATTCATTATCAGCCTTACTCACAGTACTCTTAACATCAGGTCTTTCGAGGTGTGTTGAAACATACAGTATGTACATCGCTGAACATCATTCTCCTTAAAGCCCTTTAGGAAAGAACAGACTTGGAGGATGTGATACCTTGACAGTCTGGTATGAGTTTAGAATTTGCCTGGCCTGTTGGTTTGAGCTCCTCCTCTGCCAGCTGCCCTGTTTGTATACCTTTAGTAGTACAGCACTGTGGTGTACTGCACACACACACACACACACACACACACAGGCTTCCACAGTTTTTTGATGCCTGAGAAAGATGTGAAGTAGATATTGGCATCCATCTACACCCATACACATATAAACACACACGTCACCACATACACAAGTGCGTGCGTACAAACATATCAGATGCACAACTTCAGATGCACACACAAAAACATATGCAATTGTTAATACAGGGTCCTCCACTTCTCTGCAGCATCAATGAACTTGCAGTGCAGAATCTCTTTATTTTGCATCACTTCCTTCATCCAGTCACATGTCTAAAGGCCAAGAGCTTTTGAAAGTATCATGTTGCTGGCACTTCCCAAACCCCAGTCTGAAGTGGTTTGTGGTTAAAGTGTTTCTTCTCGAAAAACCGCAGTCATGAAACATGTCTTTATATGCGTGTGTCATTTTAACCTGCTTGTATCTTTTCGTTACTGTGGCATAGCTTAACCTGCTTTCATGCCTTTAGAACGTGTTTAAACAGGGGCAAACGCCGATTGGATTTTGTCACAGATTCACAGAGAAGTGTGTGGTGACCAACTAAGCAAATATGGTACTATTCGTTGCACAAGACTGAAACAGTTTGCCTGGGGATTATTTCTTTTCATTGGAACTGGAAAAGAATGATTGTTTTCCCTTACATTGTGACTACTAGACCGCCTGCATTCATCTGGCCATGTGGCACTGCTGCTGTATCTTTGGGCAAGATACTGTACTTAACCCACAATTGCCTCAGTGAATATCCAGCTGTATAAATGGATAAAACTGTATCCTGTGTAAGTCACTCTGGGTAACAGTGTTTGCTAAATCAGCGGTCCCCAACCACCGGGCCACGGACCGGTACCGGGGCACGGCACAGTCGCTACCGGGTCGCACGGAAAAGATAAATAATTTATTATTATTTTCTTAATCGGTAAAGTAAAATAATAGCCTAATACTATTAAAATAATAAAATAATAGTTATATCCAATTATAGGCTATTCATGCAGTGATTACATTGAACTTGGTGCAGTCTGTTGGTCGTCTTCTCACCACTCTAATATCTTTGTCACGCGCCCAAACAGTTTACAGATTTTGAACGTGAGTAACGTGCGCGCCAAAAGTTCATCAGTTACTACGGTCTGCGTGAGCTGTGTTGCCCGCAGACTTTGTACTAGCTAACTAGCTGACATGAATAAAAAAAATTAAATCAAGGCTGAATATCCTGAGATATCCACAAAAGCACTGAAAACGTTGCTTCCATTTCCAACATCCTATCTCTGCGAAGCGAAGGTTTTCCGCAATGACAGCAACAACAACGAAATTACGGAGTAAACTGGACACACTTCGGGTGTCACTGTCTCCCATCACCCCTAGATGGGACCGTCTTGTACAGTATATGGAAACAAGCTCAGGGCTACTACTGACTCAGCGACATGGTGGGTTGCAATGTTCTTATTATATTATCATTCGAGAAAAATATGCGCTTTATGCTTTTATAATATCATCGCGTTTTAAACTAAAATGTTATGAAAGAGCGGCTATACTAAATTTATGAGCCTAATCGATATTCCGGTCGTGTCGACACCCCCCGACAGCCGTTCCGGGAAAATATTGTAATGGTAAATGGGACTTTTATAGTAGCAGGTAGAACTGCTTTATCTAGGTTTGTTTAACTGCATAGGGATTGTTTGGATATGCTCTCTCCAAATCTTTGGAACTTCAATAAAAATTGAAACGGAGCTGCAAAGACAGAAATATGAATTGTCCTCTCACTGCAGAATAAACTTGGGGTGTAGGCCTGTAGCATGAAGGTGGCACACATCTGAAAGACGTATCAATAAAAACACGGGTAAATACCCCACTCGTTCTCCGTATGTGACTGCAATAATGCTTCAGCCACGTAATTCTGACTGTGTGCCATCACTGCATTCTACTGTAGTATTACTGTAATAGCCATATACATGCTTCCTGCATTCCTTCGATGACATCTAGTGGCTTCTCTTTTCAGTGCAACCCAGGAGATAATGAAGTGATGCAGGAGGAGCCCAGACCACACATTGTAATAAGCATGGAAATAGCAAACGCAAAGATGGACGCACTCACATACACACACAGAGCAATGACGGTCCTCTCCAGGGAGCACTGAGCAGCTGATTTAAGTCTTTCGTTGCTCTGATTTCTTGCAGTGTAAATACCTCTGTGTTTGCAGTGTGCGTACTGCAGATGTATTCTTCTTTCCCGTTTTACCATGAAAATGGTGTTTTAAGGGTTTTTACTTGACATACTATTCACACATAGTTCACATACATTTTTCTTTTTTTAATTCAATTGGCAGACTTACATAGGTTACAGTTTTTTCCAATGTTATCCATTTATACAGCTGGATATTTACTGAAGCAATTGTGGATTAAGTACCTCGCCCAAGGGTACAACAGCAGTGTCCCAGCGGGGATTGAACCAGCAACCTTTCGGTTACGAGGCCTGCTCCTTGACCACTATGCTATACTGCCACCTACATAGTTTACACAGGTACTTGCAGCACAGCTACAGGTTACATGGCAATGGTGAAATATTTTTTTCATACTGTATTTGTGGTATTCAATAATAAATCTAGGCTTTGTGTTATTTTTCTCAGTTGGCTGTCCCGTACAGTTCCTTACAATTCTGCTCAGTAAGAGCGTTGGTCATTGTGGAGCTCTATGCATCAAGTATTTATTTGCAGTGAGACATGACAAAATCAGTGAAGTCTTTCATTGTGAAAGCAAGAACAAGTATCATGAAACCACTAGAGGACAGTGTAGTGCAACACAAGGGCCGAGAGAGACGTGCTCCCATACCATACAAGACCTCACCTAAGTTTTACATGTCATCTATTTGTCTTGGGTGTTAACCAAGGCCATTCAAATTGTGGCTTGCCCAGGCGGTGTCTTACTCTGGAAACTAATGCTGTGAAATTAATGTGACAAGTCAGGCTCTCTACTGTGAGCATTTCAAAAGTGATCCAGGTTCACATGTTACTTTGGCTCCTGGATGCTCTGAAGCAGTTTGAGATTGTCCAGCTCTGCTGAGTCCATAGAACAGCAAAGACAGGCTGTGTTTTTCATCCATATTTAAAGGGTGGCTCCATGCATTCTGAAACAGACAGTATGTCTCCGTGTAGACACAGATAATTATGACTACAGGTTGGAAGTTTAGTTTAAAGTTGAAAATTTAGTCCAGTGGGCTAAAATGGTAAAAGTAGGCATTTTCATGCTGTGACATTTTAATTGCTGTATTTAGGACATTGTCATAGAACAGTGCTCCCATAAATTTCAGAAGGGGCCACATGCGACCCGTTTCTGAGCCAACATTTTTTGGAGCTCACTGTAGCAGTTGGTCATAGTGTATCTCAAGGGTTTAACATGCATTGGAGCTATTTTCAGTTTTTAATCATAGTTACCATCTGACCAAAGTTAGGAAAATCCTTTTTACTTTTAATTTTCGATTTTGCTTTTGAAATACTTGTGAAATGGGGGTGTAGATTCATGTCAGGTACTTTCCTGTTTTTTGACACAGGATTGTGAAAGACGTGGGAACTCTCATGCACCACTGTTCACTATTTTCACTCAAATTGGTTTGTAATTACGAAAAGAGAAATGCTGAATTCGCCAGGACTGATCTGAATGGACCAAATTACAGGATGAAAATAACTAACCAAGCATAAGGAGGAGCGTAATGGATGAAATGCCAGCAATCTTTTTTGGTCTTCTGTTATCCTCTGCTAAGCATTAATGATGGATTTAGGAAGTGCAGTGGGTTACTACACAAGAGCTTGCAGTTAGTGTGACATCTCGTTGTGTTTGTGGCCATGTTTCAAAATGTTCACTTTCATTGGGCTGGCAGGTATCTGCCAAGTTCTGAATTGGTAGGGCATTCCCCATACCTATACAGTACAAAGACCTTCATTTCATTTCATTTTTTTTCTTGACAGAGGCAATATACAGTGCGCTAAATATCCTCATCATAAAATTTGTCGTAGACCCATGTGGGCAAAAGTAAATGGATACAAAATAACATTGCAAGGATAAAAAACCTGAAACCGGTCAACACAAAGTACACAAAAAAGACCATAGTTTAACACAAAGATCTCAAAGGAGGAAACAACCTTTATGTTACAGTCTTCATTGTATGTACAACTTTCTAGTCATTTATTTCTGTCTCTGCCATGGGTTTGGTGGTAATTTAACAGGAGAATGTAAATTAATTACAGGATTCAGTTTCCGTTCTCTCACTAAATTAACTGCCATAAAAGCAACTTGTAGTAACAAGAATGTGGGCTAATTGACCAATTAAAGAAAGGCTGTTAAAGTATCTTGGAGCCAGTTGTAAGACTTTTTGGGGCTTTTTTTTTTTGAAATCGGCATTTGTAATCATTAATTTCTCTCAGTATGGAGCCTACATCCCTTATGAAAATGTCCAGCCGAGGATTGCCAGGAAATCAACGTGATAGCAACGCGGAGAGAATGCTGCGTGTCGGCTGAGCGTTCGCATCACGTCACCCTTTTGATGGTGTGGCTTGCAGCCCTGTTTACCGTTGAGTTTACGTCATTTTAATGGCATGGAAACGTAATCGTATTCATACAGCGAAGTACAGAGAAAGTTGTTCATGCTGAGGATGGTCATGCCTATGATGAACAGACGGTGAATTGCTACCTTAGACAGACTTCTGTGTGTGACTACGCACTGGTGAGCGAGCTGCGGATAACACTGTTAAGTACAATCTGGAAGTTTCCTAGTGGACCGTAAACATCACAGATCTCTTCGTGTGCCGTCTGCCTCGGCGTGGCTGTAACAATGCATTCTCATTTGTCCCGGTTACATCATTGTGTTCTACCCATTGGTTTGTCTGCACCCTGCTTGAAAGCCTCTGGCTTTGTTATCAGAAGGCTGGTCTTGATGTGAGATGCTGGTACAGTTCCAGTGGGTGAGCCGTGGGTAAATTCTGGGATTTGTGTAAGATGTAAAAAAGCACCTTACGAGGGCACTTCCTTTCAAACCATACACTGCTGCATTGATCTGAGTGGAGAGCAACTGACAACTGGGTCTGGGCCCAGTGCTCTTTCTGGAAGAAATTGTGGATTTACTGCTTTCTTTCAGAGAGATGATGCCCGGAAAGTGTTGCTTCCCGCATCTGTTCCGACAGTCAGCTGTGGAAGGAGATGAGGGAGACAGGTGACAACCTCAGCAAGAGGAGCCGGAATGTCTAAACGTAAAAAAAAAAAACCAACAACAACTGCAGCCGAACACACAAACCACCCAGAGAGAAGGAGAGAGACAGGCAGGGTGAGAAGGAAAAGCAGATGGGATGAGAGAGGGAGAGAGAAGTATGGAGAGATACATGGGATAAGGGAGATAAGCACTCAGGGGTAGAGTGAGGGGGAAGGAGAGAGAGGTTTAGAGAAAGAGAGAGACCAAGGCTGAGACTGAGGGATAGAGAGAGAGATAGGAGGTTGAGAGACAGAGAGAAAGGGGGATCAGTGTGGTAAGAGGCAGGAGTGAGACTGGGAGACCCAGAGAGAGGGAGAGAGACAGGGGAGGTAGGGACAGATTGTGCAAGGAGTATGAGAAACAGTGATGGAAAAGGAGACGTCGACAGGGATCCTGCCGTTTCTCTCTTGGTTCCAACCTGAAGAAGAGGGAAGCCTCTGCTGTTGGTCAGTGTCGAAGATAAATATGGATGAGCTGTTTTCAGCTGTTTTTCACCAGCAACCGTAGATGTAATCCTAGCACTCCTCCTAAATTAAGCTCTCCCTCAAACAATGTCTGAGCACGCTGTACAGTAAATCTCTGAGTCACAGCGTGGAAGGCTTCACCAGGCAGCCGAGAGTTTGGAAAGCCCTCTGTCAGGGCTGAGGTGACGCAGGATGGGAGCTGGACCTGGCTGCACAGCAGGAATCCTTGATATGGGGCACACAGAGGGACCCACAGCAGTGCTCGGGTGCTCTGTGCATTATGCTGAGAGGTGTTTTAAATAGAATTGCTCAAATCAAATCTACAAGGCAAGTGTTCCTTTCAGCAGACTGCCTTAGGCAGGCAGCTCCTCAGCCTCCAGCCCCATCAAAACTATGCGTGTGCTGAGCGCGAGTGTGTGCATTTTTGGTCTTGTTTGAGCGTCTGTCTGTTTGAGACTGTGTGCACGTATGTGTGAGCACCCGTGTGTGTTCATGCATGTGTGGTCTGGGTGTGTGTGCATGTGCATGTGCGTGTGTGTGTGTGTGTGTGTGTGTGTGTGTGTGAATTCCTCTACAGTAGTTACCAGCTCACAGCAGAACTCTGAGCAGCCCCTCTCTCACCCCCAGCCCCCCTCCTCAAAGGAACAGAGGACACCAGCAGGGCCTGTTGAGGACGGAATCTGTTGTGTCTAAAGCAGGAAGTCACAGCTGCGGAGAGAGGGCTGAGTCTCTCTGAAGTCCGTGTGTCTGCTCAAACCACATTTCTCTGGTGAGTAAGAAGCTTTTTAAAGACTTTTTTTTTCCTGACAAAGCTGTAAAAAAAGAGCAGGGTTTATATGCAAGAGGAACACGAGACCATCATCATCATCATCGTCGCTTTCGTGCCAAAAGCTGATAATCAAGCAACTCTCGAGAAAGTCCTAATGCAGTCTAGCTGTTGAAGTAGACAGTGCTAATCGGGTCTCCATTACAACCCCAGTGAATACAACAATAAATCAGCCTTTTTTTATGGTCACACTGTGTTTCTTTGCGCTCCTAAATGCAGGGCTTTTTGTTTTGGTAACAGATAAAATCACAGAAGAAAAACACAGCGTGAATGTATTTTTTTTCCCCAGATTTTCCTGTACAAGACATTTGGGAAAAGAGTAAGCGCTGTGATAGAAGAATGCTGATTGGATGAAAAAAACCATTTTGCTCATGCTGATGGTCCCCCCGATAGCGTGTTTGAATGTGAGTCCCACACCATCCTCTGCGAGTGTGTGTGTGTGTGTGTGCATTTGTTGTATGTGTGAGGAACTGCACACTGAAACAATCAGAAACAGCAGTCTTCAGAATTCAACTGATACTATTGATCTGTCCATCTCTGACTGGCTTCTCTCCCCTTTGCTGACTTTCCTACTCTTCTCGCTCCCCATCTTTGTCTGTTTCATTGTCTCTCTCTTTCTCTCTCCCCGCGCTTGCTGTGTCCATCTCATTCTCTGTCCTTTTCACCATCTCTATATCTCTCCATTTCTCCTCCTCCCTCCCTCTCTGTCTGCCTGTGTCACCGTGTCTCCTTCTCTCTCTCTCTGTCTGTCTGTCTCACTGTGTCTCCCTCTCTCCCTCTCTCTCTCTCCACAGTGTTTCTAATTACAATGGCACTTGTGGTATCTGCTGCGCAGTGTGGAAGTCTGAGTGGACGCAGTGCCAAACATATGGAATTAATCACAGCGCTGGTGCTGATGTTTTCTTTGGGAATGTTGACAGCCTGACAGGCAAGGCACTCTGGTGACACAGAATCTCAGTGAAGTCAAGCATGAAAAAAGAGAGAGAGAGGAGAGAAGAAGAGAGGAGGAAGGAAAAAAAAATCACTTCACTGCTGTGACTGCCCCCTTTCTCTCTCTCTCCCTCTCCCTCTCTCTCCCTCTCTCTCTCTCTCTCCCTCATGCGCTCTTTCTCTCTCTCTCCCTCTCTCTCTCTCTCTCAGAACTTTTTTTTTTCTTTTTCTTTTTTTAAATGATTTTGAAAGAGAGGGAAAAACGCATTTTCAGTCTGGCTGGGATGCAGGAGTGTCGGAGCCCAGGGGCAGGAATGAGAGGCGTTTTGATTTAACCCAGCGGGGCCACCTCACTACACTGACACCCCATCACCGAGCCGCTGCCTCCACCGAACTCTCCACAAAGAGAGTGGGGGGGGGTTGCAAGGGAAGGACGCCCTCACTGTTGTTATTAACACTTGCAGTGTTTTTTCGAAACGCCACTGCCTCCGAAGCATGGCTGCGCTGAGACGCTCCGTGGCGGTGTGGAGCAGCCTCCTGGCGCTCTGCGTCCACCTGCGGCCGGCCGCCGCCTGGCCCGCCCTCCGGGAGCACCAGCCCTCTCACCTGAACCTGTCGGAGAGCGCCGAGAGCAAGGTGGAGCGCCTGGGCCAGACGTTCAAGCGCAACGTGCGCCTGCTGCGGGAGAAGAGCCGCAGCCTGGACCTGGTCTTCCTGGTGGACGAGTCGTCCAGCGTGGGCAGCGCCAACTTCCTCAGCGAGCTGCGCTTCGTGCGCAAGCTGCTGTCCGACTTCCCCGTGGTGCCCTCGGCCACCCGCGTGGCCCTCGTCACCTTCTCCTCCAAGACGCACGTGCTGGCGCGCGTGGACCACATCTCCGCCCCGCGCTCGCACCACCACAAGTGCTCCCTCTTCAACCAGGAGATCCCCGCCATCACCTACCGCGGAGGGGGCACCTACACCAAGGGAGCCTTCCAGCAAGCTGCGGTGAGGCTGACTCCGCCTGCTTCCTCTCGTACCTGTGTGTGTGTGCGTGTGTGTGTGTGTTTGTGTGTGTGTGTGTGTGTGCGTGTATGTATGTGCCTGTGCGTGTGTGTATGTGTGCATTTTTGTGTGTGTGTGTGTTTGTGTGTGTGTGTGTATATATGTATGTGCCTGTGCGTGTGTGTGTGTGTGTCTGCATGTGTGTGTGTGTGTGCGTATGTGCGCACATGTGTGTGTGTGCATATGTGTGTGTGTGCACTTAAGTGTGTGTGGCATGTATGTGTGGTGTGTGAGTGTCTGTGTGTATGTTAAAGCCTCTGTGTATGGTAATGTTTTTGGCTGCTTACTGTTCCCCTTGTAAATACCGGCAGCACAGAGCAATCGTCAGGGTGTTGGGCTGTGAGGGTCACCCTCAGCCCTGATGTGCAACTATGCTACTTGAGTCCTGAAAAAGGCTCCTGATTTCAGGAAATAATCTAACGGTATTTACATGCTGCTCAAAGTGGATTGTGTGGACACTGTAAGTGAGGGACATTTTTTCCACTGAGGAGGCTAAAAAAGAAAAAATAAGAATAGCTGTAGTTTGTGAGTGTGTGAATGTAAGTGTGAACACAATGGACAGGGAAGGATGAGTTTACACAGTGGAGATCTTCATAAAGGGCCACTGTGTTCCTGCTCTGTGCAGACAGCTCGGGGGACTTGCCGGTAGAGCTGCACACCCTTATCTGCAGTGATAGGATAACGGCAAATTCCATTCATTTAATGGTAGAATGAGGGTTTTTTTGGCTGTTTATCTGCACTGGGAAGCATGTATGGGAAGGGGGTCCTGGAGGGTTAGATCTGTGGTCTGTTTTCTATTGATTTGAGGGACTGTCAGATGAAGGGGTTGGTTGAGTGTCCATGAC
Organism: Megalops cyprinoides; assembly: GCF_013368585.1. Lineage (NCBI taxonomy): Eukaryota > Metazoa > Chordata > Actinopteri > Elopiformes > Megalopidae > Megalops > Megalops cyprinoides. Next base: position 7,553,512 of record NC_050600.1, on the reverse strand, counting down.
GGTCTCACTCCACCCCCCCCCATCTGTGTCATCCGTCTCTGTCTGCAACCATCTCGTGGAGGCAGGGGGGTTTCTCAGAGCTGTTTTCAGACCAGGGAGCTGTTCGCAGAGCAGAAAGCTGCTATTGAGGCAGGGAGCTGTTTGCAGAGCGGAGAGCAGTTCCCTAATTGGAGAGCCGTTCTTACCACAGAAAGTTGTTATTCGAGCAGGGACCTGTTCTTAGAGGAGTGAGCTGTTCCGCAGTCAGAGAACTGATCTCTGGCAGAGAGCTGTTCCCTAATCAATGGGCTGCTCTTTGACCAGAGCGCTGTTCTATAGTAGTATAGTCAGAGGGCTTCCTTACTGTAACTTTGATATGTGTTTTGCTGAAATAATTTTTAAGGGCAGTTTTACGCATCTTTTTATCAATTAGTGACCATTGTTGTTCAACCACTGTTTTTTTTGTTAACATTTAGATGAGGTGTGATTAAGTGCAGCAAAGCTACAAGCATGCTGAACACTGATAGCTCACAGAATCTGACAAAGTCGGACAGGCTTTTATGATCTGTGCTGGATTCCCACACGCTGTCACCACACAGGCTCTCTGTGATTTAAAGCGTTATCTCTGCTCTTCTTTATGCTGTTTCAGCTACTTGGCCTTTTTTTATTATTATTACTCACAACGCATACCGTAGCGTCTTTAAGCACTTACACAATAGATCCTGTAACGATAATCCACAAAGCTCTCCCCGTGTCTCAAGGCTCTGGATGGAAGCACGTATTCCTGTCGTTAATCATATTCGCAATAAAAAATGGGGTATTTTTGTTCATTTGGCCGGCCTCGCTCTTGTAAGCGATGAAGAAATCTGGAACCCCGAAGGGATGTCGCTCTTCCAGGCGAGCATCTGGCCTGAAGCGTCGTCTTTGGCAGCCAGGATGCATGCAGAGGTTAGCTGGCTGTCGGTGACTGCACGGCACATGTAACAAGCAGAGGGGCCCCGGCACTGCCGGTACCTGCAGACAGGAACCATCTCGGAGCTGGTGCTTTTAGAAGTGCTCCCCCTTTGCCAGGGACTGCTTCATCTCTTTTTCTGTTCCTTCCCTGGAATTTAGTAGAAGGAAAAAAGACTGTGACGGCATGGAGAAGTGGTGCTGTGGGTCAGGGTTTTCCTCCTTTTTTTGTGGGATGAGTTAACACAGGATTCCTACAGTAGCTAGAGTCTGTATAATCACCAAACCTAATTTGGTACTGTAAAAATGCATGGGAGAAGCAGGCTCTAATACGTTCTAATGCACTAATTTTGCTGTTTCGTTTCCCTTCTTTCCTGCCGTTGGCAGTACGCCACGGATTAGACTTTGTTGTGGATCGTTAGAGATTGCCTGGACTCACCTCATTAAGATTACACTCCCCTGCTTAGCTGTGGGAAACGGTCCAGCACTGTGCTGGGAAGAAAGTGCTTCCTTCCCTCACTGTAGCAAATGAAAAAGAAAATACCTCCAACCCTTTAGACGCTCGCTGGAACCTTGACTCAGACGCACATGGAATATGTGTCTGCGATGAAAGCCAGGATCCACACCGCAACGTATTCAAAATGTTTCCTGGCCGCGTAAGAACTGGTCTGCCTCTTCTTAAGGACACGCTCGGAGTGCCCCGACACAGAGGAGATGAGCCCTCGACTGTCCTGTTTTTTTAATGCAGTGGAGATCCTCATCGGATCTGATCAGCGATTTCCCTGTCCGGCTTTATGGGACTGCAGGCGTGACGGAACCCAGCGTGCCATTAGAATGACCTCATGTCAGTGCACAGCGTTGTCGGAGTGTTGCAGGAATGTTGCGGGAATATTATGAGTTAGCTGGCTGCTGGTTTGGTCTGAGGACTGAGACGAAAGACACAGCCCTGCCTAACCATCCGTGAAGACTCAAACAGGTGTAGCCATTGCTCCCCGATAGTGATAGACAGACTCCCATTCACTGCATCACGCTTCCTTACCTTCAAACCCCAGTCCGTCCATGGACACACACACACACACACACACACACACACGCTGAGAACAGCTGCTTCTTCTCCCAGCTTTCTCCCCTCCTGGCCTGTAGATACATGTGGGTAATACGGGGGGTGGAAGGAGTGTAGGTCTTGCATAATATTTGACTTTCCTTCTGGACGTGCCCCCCCCCCCCCCCCCCCCCCCCCCCCCCCACACACACACACACACACACACACACACACACCAGCACCCATCCTCCCTAACTGCCCCCAATAGAAATTCCAGAGCAATCCCTTTAAATGCCATTGACCCTTTGACGATTTATGATGGGGGCAACTGGAGGGAGAGCAGGCCTGTCACTACGCTATGACGGATTGCCATTAAAATGTTTAATATTGTTTTCACAAACCTCCATTATTTAACAAATTATTTTTGTGCTGTACAAAATGTTCGTCACCGGGAGGCCACAAAAACCACCCCCTTCCTGTTTCTTAATTAGACCTTAGTCTTAGAAAATCTGTGCTTTTGCTGTATTTTGATCCTGTATGTCACTCTTTTTTTTTTTACAGAGGATGCAGATAAGTAATGTCAACATCTTATGCACTTCCATTTTCTTACTGAATCACAAAGAAAATATGATGCGAATGGAAAAGTCCCTAGATGCGAGAAGGGAAGTGAATGGGTGAAGTGTCTTTAATATACAGCACGGTTCTTAGTTCATTTGAAGGCAGTGATAATATGTGCTGATGGATGAGCTGAATATGCCTCTATGTGGCATAGGGCTGCATTGTGCTAAGGCTTGACTAAACAGAATACAAAGGAAGAAGCAGGGTGCTGTAATCTGGAGAAAGTTTGAGGTGTTGACAGCGGCTTGTCTGTGTAAAAATTAAAAAAAAAAAATTTAAAATACAGAAAGTATGTTTTTATGCAATATTTTAGTGAAAAATAACCTCATATTAGTATATTATACTATATGGTATATTAACATATTATTATATCAAAGCGGTAATAATTCATGTATTTGTAGAATTATGCAGTGTGGAACTGGTAATAATTTCTGTGTTTGAAATTTTGTGTGCATTGAAACGTACCATGGATTTCCCGTAGTATAGGTTTATCGTGTCTTCCTGTAAAGGGGGATTATGTGGAGAGACGCTGTCAGGGCACAGTGATAGCTCTCTGATACCGCCGGGACCCTCTCTGTCTGAGCTCCTCGGATCTGTTGTTCTTCAGATTAGCACCAGCGCTATCAAAGGCCTGTACGAAAAGCAGAGAGAGCAGATGGCATCTCTTTGGTCTCGCTCCTCAGGGACTGCAGCGATTAAAAAAAAACGGGATTCTGTTTCTCCTTTCGCCCTCCCCCGTCCTCCCTCTGTTTTTCTTTCTAATAAGGATTGATGGGAGTGATCGATGTGGGCGAGGATGCAATCCCAGCAAACCCTGAGGGCGTCCTGGAGGGCGCCTGCCTTTTAATCGCCCTGCGCGCCAGTCTTGTGGAAACAAAAGTAGATTTCTGTGGAAAACATGATGCGCCGGCGAAAAAGAGCCGGGCTACGTTACGATTTTTTGTCCGTGGGCGTTAACCCTAAAGTTATTTAAAGAATTTCAGCATTAGGCCGAAGGTAGTCAGTGCTGTTACCAGCTTAGCTTAGTTCACCCGCAAACTTTTGAGCTCAGAACCCAAAACTGCAACGCCTTTGCCAAGCGCCATTTCCAGCGTACTGCAAAGGTACAGTATGTTTGAACTTTCCTCTCTCTGGAAACCAGATGCATGCAGTCCCTCCCCTATGCAGAGCAGAGCAGAACTGTGTGCTGGCCTGTGTATTTTTGTGGAAGGTTTTCCGAACGTCAGGCTGTGGTCGGAACGTTGTCAGGACATTATGATGTAATATTGCACACAGCAAGTGAAAACAGCACCCCTTGCAGGTTAGCTGCAGTGGCAGTGTCTGGTGAGGATCAGGAGGAAATATGCCTAACCCCCCCCCATCCCACCCCACATCCCTCCCCCCCTCCGGTTCTCTTTCTTTCTCCTCCCTTTCCATCTCTCTCTTGCTCTCTTTCTCCCAGATGTCCAACTCCCCCAGCGTAGCTGACAACCTCCAATTCTGCAGGCAAGGAAGGGTCTCCCATTAAAAAAAGATCTATGTTCGCACAGAAATCGACAGCCTGCTGGTGAAGCCAGTTAGGCAACCCCATCCCACAGAGCGCTCTCCTCTTTCAGGTGTTTTTCAGCCTCTGGCTGAGCTGCCAGTGGTTACTCCATCGTAGAGCTCTGACCACAGCGTGGATCTGAGCAGATTTTAGTGTGGATAGGGTCAGACGTTTAATCTGAGAGTCATAGTGTCCCCTGGGTTGGGGGTGCGATCTGCATGGTGTTTAAAATCTTTGTTGCCCTGCGGAGTGTGAGCCCGGAAGCCTCTTGTCTCGGCGGGCGCAGCGGGAGGTATGAGACCCGTGCAGCGTGCTGTTTTTGTGCTGTCAAGCCACCTGCCGCACTTCTGAGAAGGGGCAGAGGTGAAGAGGTGCCGGTTTCATTCGCAGAAATGTGGGGCTGAAGGGGCCAGGTTAACCAAGTTCAGCAAGGATTGATACCCCCTTGTCTGTCGGTTCTGTCTGCCTGTGTTAGTCTGCTGGTCTGTATGGCTGTCTACGGCTGTTTAGAATGGGTTTCTGGAAAATGACAAAGCACATCTGCAGTGTGCATGACACTTTGTACCACAATGCTATTGCAAAACGCAATCCTCACACACCCCTGCGCATTTACGTGGTGCTGGCTGTGTGGATGTCAGCGCTCATGTGGAGCAGCAGTGAGGGGCACTAGGCTCATCAGCGGAAAGGTGATTTGGAGCACCGTAGTTTCCCCAGTGAAAAGGTGTGCGAGCCACACAGTCTTAAGTTTAGTAAGCTAATGTAACCCAGTTTCAAAAAGACAGTCGCAGCAGTGAAGGAAACATGTGAAAGTCACCCCTGGAATCGTGTGGAATTCGGGCTCATCTCCCTGGGAGTCATGGTGCCTGTTTGTAAGATAATAATGAATGTTCGGCCTGTGGCGGTGTCAGGCGGGACACGTGCAGGGTGAGGGCGTTCTGTGAGCTCAGCTCCCTGTATCTCGCAGAGGGTAAACAACATGTTCCGGAACAATATGGATTCCGGAAGTCCCATCCGGTTCTTGGCAGCTTTGTGTTCCTCGAAGTAGAAACAACCAAGCTTACATGAAAGGAGAATAAATCTTTTCAGAAAACTTCACAACTTTTGTCTCAATTTTTCACGCATCAGCCCTCCCAGAGCTCCGGCCTGCGGTCCCGGAGAGGGATTCAACCAGACAGATTTTCCTCGGGAAGGCAATTACTGGCGATGGGAAAGGCAATACTTTAATTAGAGTCGGTCTAGCTGGAGTGGGGAGAGGCGTAGCTCCGGTTCTCTTCCTCGTTCTCCACCCCTGACTGCTCTGCATGGGAAATGGCTCCCCGGGTTTCACGGGTGTTGTAAAGGCTCGAACAGTGAGCTCCGTGTGATTTGACGGTGACATATCTGGAAGGGCGAGACCCGCTGCGAGGAGCAGTCTGATTGGCTCCCTAGGCTCTCCGTGTGGAAGCCCCCGGTCGAGCGAACACAGCGGCCTGTAAACGCCAGCCGGGGGCGGGGAGCTGAAGCGACGCTCCCAGAACGGCACAGATCTGGTTACAGCCCCATTAGCGACTGTGGCGGGGAGCGATCTCGTGTTACGCTGGGCCTTTGAAATGTGCAGCTATGGTCTTTCCGCGCGACACGGCCCTGCCCTCTGAGTCACACTGTCCGGGCCGGGCTCTACCCGGCGTCCGCCGTCACTCTTTCCTGTCGCGGTGGCACGAGCCGTGCTCCGCTCCTGCGAGGCGCGGCGCCTAACGATGCCAAACGGGCGTGTGGTTTAGCGCCAATGCCAGGACCGGGCCACCCTGCTTCCGAACGGCCACCGGCTGTCCTCGAGACTCACCCCTTCCGCGTGAAAACAGCTTCTGTGCTCAACCAGCGGTGTGTCCTTTCAGATCAATTACCCTGCCCAGTCTCTCGATTTGAGGCCCCAGTTTACATTCACATTGTGTCATTTGGCAGGCTCTTTCATCCAGAGCGACTTAGGAAGCAAGAGCGCATACGGAAAACTGTGAATATTAAGGCCATATGAACTGTAGTATATTGTGAGAATGTCAGGCCACATCTGAACATGTGTCAGTACGTCATCCAGTGCTACAGTAACTGGTGCCATACTGAATGAGGATTAAGTGCTACAGTAATCAAATTTTCAACACTTAGTGTCAAAGTGCAATTATGCTAAAACCCTGCAGTAGTTCTGGGAGCCAGACTATAGTCTGTAGAGGCGGGTCTAGCTGAAACAGAGACCCGCCAGGATTATCAGACTAGGGTTGGCTACTACTGGGTTAATACATTACAGACTTACCCAGTTCTTCATGGTACACTGTAAAAAAGTCTAAGCTGTCATGGTAGTGCGGTATTGCCAAACATCATTGCTAATTTTTGTCATATTTGGTATGAGATGGAAGCTTTTTGTTTGACACACTGTGTCTGAGATTCCTACCGTGTATGTGTGAGGGAAGAGAGAGCAAGAAAGATTGTGTGTGTGTGTTTGTATGTATGTATGTGTGTGTGTGTGTGTGTGTGTGTGTGTGTGTGAGAGAGAGAGAGGTTTTTTTCAGCCTCTGACACAACAGAGACATTCACCACATTGCACTCTCACATCAGAGCACAGCACCTAATTGGCCCTGGCTTTCTCAGGAAAGCGGCCAGCGCATCACATCTCCCACGGCCCCCTGGGAAAAGAGGTGGATATGTTTCTGAGCCGTCTCCAGAAGGAATTATTCAACCGTTACTTTAAATCTGATGTTGCAATTTAAAGAGTGCCGTGCTCCTTTCCCTGTAAGAAAGGCATTTAAAAAGACCTCAGGATGTAAAAAAAAATGAGAGCAATCTAGAGTACCCTATGAAATGCAAATGGCAGCCAAGGTTGAAAACCCCCAAGATGATTATATGCACAAATGTAATTTTTCACATTGCTGGTGTCAGTGTTATGGACTGTTCTTCATTTTGTTCCTGAGCAGATATTGGTCTCCAGGGTAGGGGGGGGGGGTTTATGACTGCACCAAATCTGTAAAAAATGTTCTTGAAATATCCTGTACAAAAACCTCTACATGTTGGGAAGGAAGTCGGCAGCCTGTCTGGTTTTCAAGCTGAGTATCAAAATGTTACTTGCTGTTAGTTTTCCTAAGGCTTTTTATTTTTTTTTTTTCCTAGGCCTGGCCAGCTAAAGGGGGAGGGGGTGAGAGTCGCCAGGCCTCTCACTTAAAATACTTTCCTTTTCAACGCAACGCTTGTTCCGCTTCTGAAGTTCAAAGGGGGCAGAATGTCAGAGATCGGCGCTGTCGACACTGTGCTTCCGACTCTCCCGCTCACCTCTGTGGGGGCCGCCGTCTGCAGGGGGGCCCCCAGGAATCTCTCAGATAAGGAGGGTGCTGGGGGGGGGTCGCGTGTCAGAATTGTGGTGATGGGCGCCAAAGCTGCAGCACTCACTGAAGAAGAGCTGACAGAACCCCCCTCCCCCGAAGGATTCTTGTTTAATCCCGGTTGCAGTACTTTTATGCCATGTTTTTTTGCGAAAAGGACAGAGTTTAGTGAATGTTTCTCTCGGATGTTTTTCCCGTCGTTAAATAATTACAGGCACGCATCAGTTGCAAGAAATGAAGGGACTGACAAATACATTTAGAGAGGCTGAATCTCATAACTGAATGAGTGGTTTTGTACAGCATACTTTCCTCCTCTCATCAGACGTCCTCAAAGTGAGCCCACTTTCGTTTGGTGCAGAGGGTTTTTGGTTTGCCTGTGAATAACAGTGGATGCGCCTCAAAAATCAGTAAATATCTCAGATGGCACCCCTGCTTTTGCATTTCATTTGTTAATTGGATGTAAAATCCAAACTGGCCTCTGGTCAAAGTTCTCCTTTGCACTGATTGGCTAATATCGTGAAAGGGGATTTGATCTCCTCTGGTCTTCATGTTCGAGGCTTTAGTCACTTGGGTAATTAGTTACGCTGTTTTGATTTCAGCCCCCATAAACTTGTCCAGAGAAAAGGGGAAGGCCATAACATCATAACTTCAGTCAGTCAGATCCTAAATGAGGAATGCTGGCCAAAATCAAATCCCTGTGTGAATGCAGTACAGATCATTCACAACCACAATTTTTGGGCAAGACAAATATTTCACAATTACAATCACGGGTTTCGCAACATGAAGACATTCAAAACAAGCCCTTACCAGGCAACAGGTCATGCGCTCTATGTGTCATCGTTCATATCCCTTTTTCCCCCCCAAATTTAATGTAGCCCTCACAGTAAATTACACCACCCAAAACTGTCACTGGCATCTGTGACAGAGTAGCATGACAAATAACACCTCTGCTAATACTCTCAGCATTTCCTGAAAGAGAAAAAAAAGGTGTATGGACTGCAGCGTAGAGTACTGCAATGGAAAATGTGATCGCTCTGTTAAAACCACAACACACACAACCCCAGTTATGTGTCACTCATCGCGGAGGACCACAGGAGCCAGATTCACGCTGTTGTTCTGCCTGTCATGATAGCCGGCCGCTTTTTAGGTGGTCGCAATCAGCTCCAGATGAGAGGGATTGACCCGGCACATTCGCGTTGGCGCTTGCTGTAAGCCGACGGGCGGGCACAACTTCCCAACGAAAACACTTTGGGGGGGGGGGGGGACGACTTGAGGAGAGATTAGATCTCTGTAATGGAAGGGATCAGAATTGAGCCTGTCCTGAGCCCCCCAGTCCCCATCCCCCCCCCACCCCCCAGCTAACCCCCCCTGACATACCCCCACCCCCCACCGAATTCGAGACCGACCGTCTGACTCCTTTGCTCAGGTCACTGATATCCGCCCGGTGGGAGGGCGTTTGTGAAAACACACAGATTTGCGCTCATGCGTGGGGTGGGGGGAGCCTGGGCCGTCTACACTCAGCCTGGTGTTCCTGAAGCACGGGCGGTGTGTGTGTGTGATGGTCTGTCTGGCTGCTCTTCCTGTCCGAGTGACTTCTATTTGCCTCTTTTTCCTTTTCTTCTTGCACAGTAAAAACGCACGGCCATTGCAGAGCCCCCTTGCAGCACACTCCCCAGATCCCCTGTGTGGCTTTCATTTTTAACGTGCGCTGTTGTGCATTCATGGTAGTTATGGCATTATGCTAGTAATACACGCAGAAATGACACAATTTTTCTCAAGCGCCTCTGAGAGACAACTTTGCTGCCCATAGGGTACATCTTTCCTCTCCTTAGGAACCACTGGGCTTCAGTGATGGGCTCCAAAAATTGACTTTGGCTGTGTAATCCAACAATAGGCTTCTGTGGAGAGCTATCATGACAGGTTGATATGAGCTCTAGTAATGGGTCTCCAGTCTGTTATAAATTCAGCTACTGTGTCACATCTGAATGCTGTGCCTTTGCACTTAAACGCCTCATTTTGCAGCATTCCATTCCCCCGGCATTGCGCAATATTAAGGAATGGTTTTGATGCCTCTCTCTGTGAGAGCCTATGTGCGGCTCTGAGAGCACAATGTACTTCACATCCTCTCTGTGGAATTTGCCCATTTTCCCATTTCCTTTTCCCAGTCGTTAGTTTGATGTATTGTGTTTTGACAGGAATCGGTAAACCTACGCAGAGCGTGGTGCTTGGAGCAATCAGGCGAGCGCTCGCTCTATACGCGACACTTGCAGCACCTACAGCGCGTGTTGAACTTAAAGAGAACTCCGTCCTGGTTTAAAATATCACCTCTATGGATGATGGCATTCTTGTTAAAACAAACCTGACGGTCCTCTGGACTTTTGTGATGTTTTTGTAAGGTTAGGTTTAGACGGGAGCTGTCCTGCGCTTTATTTGATCTGAACACGTTTTCTGTTCACGGGAAAGGACCATGAGACGATTTCTAGTATCTGTCTTTTGATTGTTAACAAAGACTGTCAGACCAACGCCTTAGTGATTCAGATGCTTTTGTGGCTGGACCAAAACTTGAAAATTATTTGAGGAATTGCCGTTGGGCTAAGGGTGGGGGACTGAGGGGTGTGGACACAGACACATTAATAAAATGTTAAACACAAAGATAAACCTTACGTAAAATGCGTGCTCCCAAATATTGCTCAACAGCTTAAAAGCGGCAAAGGCTGACTCAAACAGACTGTCCTTTGATTGGGTTGTTCTTGTTATTCTTCTCGCCAAAGCCGGGAACAGACAGCATTTCAAAACAAGCATGTTCCGACTTCCGACAGAAAGCAGCGCCTCATTCCCGATGGGCGCGTCTTTCGTTTTGTCCTGAGGAATGCGTGAAACGAGACTTCTTTCTCACAGTTCGAAGCTATGCTGAGCAACAATATCAGGTCATCTTCCCTGATGACCCCTCAGTGATTTCTTCCTAATGACCCCGGCACGAGGCGGATGTTTCCTGCGGGCGTATTGAGAGCATGACTCCCAGCATGCACCAGTAAAATGCGGCTCTGTGTGTGTGTGTGTGTGGTAGCCTCCCTCAGATCAGGGCTCTTTGCAGAGCACTCTCACTGTGAGTAGATGAGCAGGTGTGCGATGGGGATTCCATCCACAGCTCCTGTGGGTACCTGCAGCCTCGAGGTGTTGATCAAAGCCCCGGGGGTTGCTGAGGGAGAAGGATTTAATATTTAGGGGTTTGTGTCGGGCGCACAGAGGCCTTTGATGAACAATAAACCTCAGTGTTGGCACAGTCTACAGCACCCTCCCCTTGCTCCATTAGACACGTCGAAAGGCCTCTGTCAGCTGGAA